>NW_006185564.1:0-494 GCF_000334495.1 Tupaia belangeri chinensis | reverse complement strand
CAGCTATGGGCTCCTTGTGCCCCGGGGAGAGCGCTCCCTTGCCGGGCTGTTGGGAGACTCAGGCGAAGCGCGGGAGGCAGGTCTCTTTTATGCCCATTTCACAGGCAGTGGGTGGTGGAGCTGGAGCGGGTGCGGCCCCAGGCCACGTGGCCTCCCCCTTCCCTGTGCTCTTTCTAGCACACTGAATGAGCTCTTGTGCAGGACGCACCCTGAGCCTGGCCCGGAGTGGTCATGGGGTGCAGCCCAGGCCCTGAAGAGGGGCCTCTGCAACGGTGTCATCAGGCTGTCTGTCAGGTGCGATTATGATCCCATCTTACACGGAGGAGCGGAGGTTGGGAGGTCGGGGGTCACATGGCCAAGGTGGAGCTCTGATACAACTCTGTCTGGCTTAACTGCTCCCTCGCCTCAGCCATGCAGGAACTGATGCCGGCTCTGGGTCACCAGGGTGGGTCCGGGTGCTTAGTCATTGGACGAAGACGTCAGAGGCCTCTATG
>NW_006185563.1:0-494 GCF_000334495.1 Tupaia belangeri chinensis | reverse complement strand
GAAGTAATAAAGTTTTAATTTTGTGGTGTACGGGCCCATGGAAGATTTAATAGAGGGGCAGGTGAACTGCATTAAATTACAGTATCAACTGAGCACACACCAACACTGCTGGATGATCCACATCAGATAGACAAGGGCTGGTTTCTGCTTTCTTGTCGGTGGTCTGAAAGGGAAGGAAAGACAAGGCACAACAGAGATTGTGAAAAACACTAAAAAAAGGGTCATGAGTAAAATGTTGGTGATCTCAGAGAAAAATAAGATTATTTCTGAACAAACAAAGATCATGACAGTCTCTACATAAAGGTGGCGTTTGAAATTTACTTTCAATAATTAGAAAGAAAAAGAGAACTACAAGTATAGGATTCTGACAACCCATTCAATCTCCTGTAACATTTTCAGTGGTACTATTGTCTCATTGGTAGAAGAAAAGAGGCAGAAAACTAGAAAGTTGCTACACTTTACAACTCTAGTCAATTACAAAAATCTTTTTTTTT
>NW_006185562.1:0-494 GCF_000334495.1 Tupaia belangeri chinensis | reverse complement strand
TCATAATCAATAGTTGCACACATTCTTCCAGTTGGAAGAAAATTCTCTTTTAACTCTTTACTGGTTGGGGGCGGAGAGCTGGGGAGCTGTGTGTGCAAATCCTGACGACAAAAACACATAACATTGTAACATGTACTTATCCTGTATACCTTATATCAACATGATATGATGTATGTTCTGTGTTTAATATGCTTGAGGGAAATGAGAAATTTCAAATGGAGTGGACTCTAGAGTTAAGAAGATTCACTTAGAGATCTAAGAAGAATGACTACGGGAGTGGAAGAAATAGAATTTGGGCAAAAAGATATTTAACACATTTTAAAATTGGTGCTTAAATCTGGAAGGCTGAAAGAAAAATGCCAAGTATCAAAAGGATTCTCTCATACTTAGTGATCGGAATAATATAAGACCACAATGTTGAGGGGAAAAGCAAGCAGGAAAGTTTAGGGCTATAGCAGTTGGGAATATTTTTACAAAGAGTCAGCAGAAAATCT
>NW_006185561.1:0-494 GCF_000334495.1 Tupaia belangeri chinensis | reverse complement strand
ACATAGCCATTACAGTATCTGCTGATCCCCGCAGTTTTTGATGATCAAGCATCCAGATAGGATTATATCAAAACATGGAAAATTCAGAATATTTATATTCTTTTATGATTGTTTTTATATTACAGAAAAAGATAATGCTTTTGTTAGGTGTTTAAGGATTTAGGTTTTAGATGGGCATGAATAATTACAAACTTGGTATGTCTTATATTTTAGAAAAAATAGTAAGAAAACTGTGAAGTGATATCTTGCAATCTGCTTTTATTTGGTGCTTTTGTTTTACATGTTAAAATGTGGGGGATGGTGGTGGGGAAATCCCTTCCCTCCAAATTTATCTATATGAATCACCTGAAGTCTTCTCTCCACTTCAGTGTAATGAAATGGTGCTATTTGAATCAGTATTTCCACATTTGCATTTTTAGATATTCAGTTTGTACTCATCAACATTTACCTGCATTTTCGTTTCACTTTTCAATTTGTTTTATATATATATATAT
>NW_006185560.1:0-494 GCF_000334495.1 Tupaia belangeri chinensis | reverse complement strand
CTCTTGAGCAGTACATTACTGCTGTGCCACAAAGCTGGTCCTATAAAGAATTCTTAAATTTTAGAGAAAATAATAGCAAAGTAAATAAATAAATAAACAGACACAAACAAGTTATAAAAAAGACATAAAAAGTGCTTTAAACATATGAAAAGATGTTTATCTTCACTCATAATAAGATAATTACAAAGTAAAGCTCCGTCAAGATTCCATTTTTCACCTATAAGATTAGGGGAAAAAATAAAAACCTGGACAGCACCCGTTGGCTCTGGGGAAACAGGTTACTCACACGTAACTGGTGGGAATTCACAATGGTATAATGCCTGTGAATCTCATTTGCAGAAATTTACCATGAAGATACACTCCCAAAAGTGAGAAAATACACACACACATAGATACTTATTGTGGCATTGTTTGTAATTTCAAAATATTGAAAAACAACTGAAATGTCAAAGAGAGGTGAATTAAAGTATGATACAGCCACACAATGGAATACT
>NW_006185559.1:0-494 GCF_000334495.1 Tupaia belangeri chinensis | reverse complement strand
GACCTTCTCATTTCCACCGAAGATCGGATTGTTCATTTTTCCATTCCATCAATGTTTTCCATTGCTCTTGTAGTGAACTCGTAAACAAAGCAATATTCCTAAAAAGAGTTTTCTTTTTGAGTTAAAATGACAGAGAATAAAATAGTTGGACTCATTAAAATAAAATTGCAAATGGTTTACAAATTATTCTTCTGCTAGAGGTATGAGTTATTTCTAGCTGCATTTTTTATGTAAAAAAATGATACTTTGAACATGCTTGAGTAGATTTTCTGAGGCACATATGAATGCATTTGTTTTGAATATAATTCTGGAATTGGAATTGTTGAATCAAGGTTATGCATCACTTCAACCCGAGTCAGCATGGCCGACCTTACTTCAAACGGCTTACGTCCCACACGTACCAGTGTATATTCCCCAGGGCAGGGTGGGAAAGTCTGGTCACACTCTTCCTCTTCATGGCTTTGTATTTTTACAATGCTTCATTTCAAATTTTT
>NW_006185558.1:0-494 GCF_000334495.1 Tupaia belangeri chinensis | reverse complement strand
GTGGTTTCTAAGCTGCCAGCTCCAGGACTTGAAGCCCAGAGTCAGTGATGTGGGATCCAGCCACCTTGAGCACAATGCTGCTGTCTGGCCTGAGAGCCAGATTTCTAGTGAATCTAAATATTATTAGGCCATCATACTAGTCACCACACCCCTCTCATACTCCTAGTCTTCCATCTCGTGTAAGGAGTAATTCTTCAGTTAGATCTTTTCCTCTAAATGCGGGTGGGACATTAGCTGAAAGGTATTATAGAAACAACGGGAAACCCAGCATGGCTAGCAGGTAGGCTTACCAGATAAAAAATGAACTTGTAGAATTTCAATATTTGGTAAACTAGGAAAGGTTATTCAGGATAAGTATTCCCAAATAGTACAGATCTGCTAAATCTATCAGTGGTATATTATAGGGGTTTCTAACTCAAATAGGTAGAGGAGATGAATGAACAATATATTAACTGATATTTGGCACGTCTCCTGTACCCTTTCTAAGACAGGCT
>NW_006185557.1:0-494 GCF_000334495.1 Tupaia belangeri chinensis | reverse complement strand
AATCAAAACAACTAAAATTATATTATATACATACAATGATATGTGTATAGCTAACACCATACCAAAACTTATAAAGTTTGGTTAAAACAGTGGTTAAAAGAGAGTGTATAATTTTAAATTCTCACACTAGTAAAGAAAAAAGTCCAAAATCAAAATTCTGAGCTTCTATCTTAATGACCAGAATAATGAAGAACAAACCAAATTTAAAGTAAACAAAAGAAAGGGAATGATAACACTTGGGCAGAAATTATCAAAAGTTTTTAGAGAAAATATCAAAACAAAAATTGACTCTTTTTGTAGAAAAAAATGAAATTGACAGATTGTTAGTTGGAATGTCTGAAAGAAGAAAAAAGAGAAGGTACAAATTAATTAAGTCATCACTGAAAATAGAGATATAATTCATAATTTTAAAACTATAAGGAAATATTACAAACTATATTATAACAACACATTTTACTATTTAAAAATATAGGTAGATTGGGATCAGCAGTTAG
>NW_006185556.1:0-494 GCF_000334495.1 Tupaia belangeri chinensis | reverse complement strand
TAGTTTTTCCAAAGTCATGAAGAACTCCTGCTGCTTTTTTTTCCCTTGCTCGTGCTTCTTTTCATACCACAACTCCTTTTCAGTGCAGCTGTAGCCAGCCTCTACACTTAGAGCACCCACCCTGTGTCCTGGCTTTGGGACTCTCCAGGTGAACCATAAAGAATACATACCCAGGTTCTCCTAAACTCACCACAGGAAGATTGTGGCAGAGGACATGCCATTGTGAGATGAAGGAAGAGATGAAAGTAGAGATGGATGTGAACAACATACTGTGTGAATCTGCACACCAAGGAGCAAACCCTTATGAACACAAGTTAATGATTATAAAAAGAGATTAGCATTTACTTTTCATGCTTATTAAACAGCCATGTATAATTCATTATTCAGCCTTATCACTGCATGCATAGAAAGAACTGAACATATATTAAAAAGAGCAAGCCAGTCAATGGCATGATGGTTAAGCCAAATGGATTCTACATGGCTGACTGCATGGT
>NW_006185555.1:0-494 GCF_000334495.1 Tupaia belangeri chinensis | reverse complement strand
TCATTTATTTGGATTCTGAAACCTCTCTCTGTTTTCTAAGAAATTAAGCTAAACGGAAGATTCAAATTTAATGTGAAGATTCGTATCTAAATTGAAGTTCTCCCCAGCTCTGTCCATGATTTGATCAATTACCTATGATTTGTAGTCAATTGAAATTCTCTGCATCAGGACTGAGCGGAATGTAAATGATCATTTGAATGTTTAGCACCATGGGCCACAGACTGAGCAGTTGGTCCTGCTGTTTAACACTTGAGCTCCACTAAGCACGGATTGTAAAGATAAGATGATCAGAACCTGGCCTCCGCTGTGATTATGTGTTGGCATGGTGAGCAAGCAGCACCCTTGGCAGTTGTAAGGTTCAAACCCCCAACGTTACTTCCTGGGACAAACCTGGGTTGCCCTTGGCTATGGGCTTTGCTGATGGCTCATCCAAAATGAGAACTTTGGTCTCCTGACTCTCAACTTAGTGCCGTTTTAATTTTTCTTTTTTATTA
>NW_006185554.1:0-494 GCF_000334495.1 Tupaia belangeri chinensis | reverse complement strand
GTTTTTCAGGCCACCAGGTCTGGGACTCGAATGGTGTGGATGGCCATGTGAGATCCAGTCACATTAAGCACCATGCCATTGGCTGACCCAGAAGTATAAAAATTCTTTCATTGTTGTTGGTAGAGGCGTTGCTTCATAAGTGTTCTAAACGTAGTATGTATATGAGTGTGTGCGTATGTAGTATGTATGTGTATAACGTGCGTGGTGTGTACATGTGCTTTGTGGTTGTGTATATGTGTATTATATATGTGTATGGTGAATGTGTGTGTAGTGGGTGTATATGTGTGTGGAGGGAGTGGGTTTCCTGTATGTACAAGATATGTGTCATCGCTATAATAAGATTGGGCAGGCCTTGTCTTTCCCACCTTTAAAAAGAATCGACAGTGAAGGAAGGAAAAAAACATGTAAATGCTTGAGCCTTTGGTATCATTCTCCAGTGGCTCCCAGGCAAAGAGAGTGAGGCTCAGTGAGGTCCCTTTTCTTTTCTTTTCTTT
>NW_006185553.1:0-494 GCF_000334495.1 Tupaia belangeri chinensis | reverse complement strand
AGAGATTAAGTAGCTGGGTTTGTTTTGCAGTGTTTATGCTTTCCTGGCATTGTTTAAAGTGTGCATTTTGGACAAGGAGAGCAAGTTTCTCAACCCAGAGTCTGTGTGTTTTTAGTTTGTGTTGTTTTGTCTCTGTCGTTTTGGGGTCTGATCTGGTCCCCTGCTACCAGAATGCTCCGTCATCTGCACTTGCTTGGCTGACCTCTTCTGCCCATGTTTTCTTCTGCCCTCTGGCCTGCCCCTTGGGTTGCTGAGGATACTGTCTGGCCTGGTGGTAGACCTGGCCATAGGAGGAATGCTCAGTCTGCTTTGGGTTGGACAAGCCTGCTTTCTGGCTGAGCCTAGCACCTCTGGGGTCCGTCCCTAACCTAGAACTCAGGCCTCCAAGACATGTCTAGAGACCTGGTTATCTCCCTCTTCTAACCTGGCTTTTTCTCGGCCATGATACTATTGCTGCTCTTCCAGATGTCAAAAATCTTCCACATTTAAACAAT
>NW_006185552.1:0-494 GCF_000334495.1 Tupaia belangeri chinensis | reverse complement strand
TTATTTTTGATTTTTTTTTTTTTTTTTTTTTGGCTCTGCGGATACACAATGATTGTCAGTGGGGTTGAGTTAATCCTGTGGGCAAATCAGATTCAGGAGCAGCCTTGCTGAGCAGTAACTGGAAGTAGCAGGGTTCTCTCAGTGCCAGTCAGTGTTCTCTGGGGATGACTTCTGCGGTGGGCGCGTCTGGCTGCCTTCACACAGCCCAGCAAGCAACACAAGGAACTTGCTCTGAACTCACACAACTTCGCACGGCCAGAAAGAGCTGGCCAGAAGACTCAGCGGTGCTGGCTTACTCCGTGCCTCGGCTAGCGGCCCCGGCAACGTCCTGCTGTTGAAGTATCCTGCTGCCTAAAATGTGTGGCCTCCAACATGCCTTATCAACCAAGGCAGACGGTACAAAACTGCAATAAACGCCCAGGCTCCAAGCAAGAACTTCAGAAACAAGACCCAACTGCTGAAATATTAAGTAAGAGCCCGCACGCCACGTTGTT
>NW_006185551.1:0-494 GCF_000334495.1 Tupaia belangeri chinensis | reverse complement strand
CCCTGGGGAGTGATTTCTCACTCTCTCTTTCACTGTGTCTGTTTCTCCAGTGATCATACATGTCCTAAGGTGAAAACCTCTCAAAAAGAAGAAAAAGTAAAATTTGAATGAAAATGAGATCAAGCACAGCCGTTCTCCATTTTTTCCTGCTGTAGATTATTAATCAAGGGTTGAGGTTTGACCCTGTCTCTTCTTGTCGATGACGACTCGATCTGTAGCCGCTGAGCAAGCCTAGAATATGAAATGACATCCAAAGGCTGGCCCCAGAAAACTTTGTCTGGAAGTCCTCAAGCTTGCTGCCACTCGATCGCATCTTTTCTCTTGGAGATGGTCACAAACTAGTGTCACCACCTAGCAGAGCACAGTGTCAAAAGGAGGCAGAAGTTCCCTGCGGAGCCTCAGGTGTTCCGCTGGGCCCTGCTTTCCATTACTGTGCTAACTTTCTCATCTATCCTGCTGAGAAAGCACTGGCTGTACCAAAAACAACACCTGGG
>NW_006185550.1:0-494 GCF_000334495.1 Tupaia belangeri chinensis | reverse complement strand
TGTCTCCCACCTGCAAAGCTGGACGCAATGACCTCAGCTTTCCACAGTAAGTGTAAGCACCCAACCTCCTGTCATTCATCTGCCTCCTCCGTTTGTGCCTCAGATGGCACTGCTCACTGCGTCAGGAACATCACACCAGCCGATACACCATCAACCATATATTCTCCACACCATCCATTTTCCTTCTACTAGGTCACTCCTGTCAGTATACAGCATCATCATTTCTTCCAACCTAAAAGTAAATGGTCTTGATTATGCTTGCCCTGCCAGCTACCACCCCTTTCTCTCATTAACCTTGGCAGCAAAACTCAAAAGTATTGTGTGCAGGGTGCCGATGGTGGTGCAGTGGTTACTCCAAGCTCTGACAGGGCTTCCCACATGGGAAGGTTCAGGGTTCACATGTGCAGCACTCCCTGAACAGACGTGGGGCCAGATCACAGGATCCAGGCTGGAGGAAACTAGAGGTGGATCATGGCGTAAAGACCCTGTTGGGG
>NW_006185549.1:0-494 GCF_000334495.1 Tupaia belangeri chinensis | reverse complement strand
AAAAAAAAAAGACAGCTCTAAAGGGCATGTCTTTCATTAGTCTGGTGTTTTTGAAATGTTTAAGAAATTACTGTTGGTTTACAGTACTATTGGTGGTTTTGGTTCAGTATATGGCCTAGAGTAAACTGTCTTCCTAGATTTCTCTGTGATTATTTGCCTATATAGTAGTAGAAATATTATATGTGCTTTGAGCCTCCAAGGATTTAGTAGATTAAAATTAATAAATTTAAGATATGTTTTAAATTTAAGATTTATCTTAAAAAGAAACTCATTTTTTATCTTAGTAAATATTATGTTTCGTTGAAGAACAGTGACACCTTGTGAAAGGTTAATATAATAGCAATAATATAGTACTTGAACAGCTCAAGAGGAATTATCTGATACATTTAACAGTTATATTCAGTACAAAAATAAATCTTCTTCTAATAGTTGGTAGCCTTGGGACTAGCAGTGGATGTAATGCCTATGTCGCTGGATCCCATGTAGTTGACCGT
>NW_006185548.1:0-494 GCF_000334495.1 Tupaia belangeri chinensis | reverse complement strand
AAATTAAAATAAATACATAAATTTTAAAAATAAAATAAAATGATCAGTCTCTGGGCACCACCCCAAGACCAAGTAAATCACAACCCACCTTGGAGTTTTCAGTGTGGGGATTTGGGGCTGTAGCTTCAAAGCTCTGTGGATGACCCCATGTGCACCCACAATTAGGGAGCACTAGCTACTTGCTCCCAAAGCTGTCTGCAGACCGGAGTCACTTAGAAGGCTTATTGGCCCCACAGGTTTCCAGTCCTACTGGGGCTCTGTCCAGGAATCCTGTTTCAGCAATCTTCCAGCCAGCTCAAGGACCTCTTGATCACATGCTTATCCCTGTTAGGATTGGCTTTGAGCAGGAGACGATGCCGAGCCAGAAGAGCCCTGGGTTTCCCCGCTGGACAAAGTTGGACCCTGTGACTACTCATCTCGGATTGACACAAGAAAGCTCTTTGAAAAGACTAGGACATGCCTTGGTTTTGCCGGTGGATTATGGGAAAGCCTTC
>NW_006185547.1:0-494 GCF_000334495.1 Tupaia belangeri chinensis | reverse complement strand
TTTTGGGTAACAATTCTTTATCAGATATGTCCTTTGCAAATATTTTCTCCTGATCTGTGAATTGTTTTCCCATTCTCTTGACATTATCTTTTGCAGAACATAAACATTTAATTTTAATAAAGACAGTTTATTATTATTTCTTTAATGGAGCATGCCTTCGGTGTTTTACCTAAAAAGTCATTGACAAACTCAAGATCACCTTGCTTTTCTCCTATATTTTTATAGGAGTTCTACAATTTTTCATTTTACATTTAAGTCCTTTGTTCTTTTTGAGTTGAATTTTATGAAAGGTCTATGTCTAGATTCATTTTTTGGGAATGTGGATGTCCAGCGGTTTCAGCATCATTTATTGAAAAGACTACCTTTTTTCTTATATTGCCTTTGCTCCTTTGGCAAAGATCAGCTGACATCTTTGTATGAGTGTATTTGCACTTACATGCTTTCTCTGCATCTACTGATATAATTCAGTGATTTGCTTTATTTTTTAACCTATT
>NW_006185546.1:0-494 GCF_000334495.1 Tupaia belangeri chinensis | reverse complement strand
CATAACCATTTCGCCATCTGCTGGTCCCTAAGTGTATCTTCTTACTTTTTCATTGTATGTCCTTTTATAGGCATATTAATAATGTTTGGGGCCCTGACATTGCCTAGCTATAATCGCTCTTAAGTTTTTATGTTTCAACATAACTTAGATGACCTCTGGGACTTTATTGTACAATGGGTCAAGGAATTTGGAGTAAAATGTACCAAGTATGAGGCTTACTCAATAGGTCAAGTATCTGAGCATGAAATTGTGTGGGGTAGCATTTATTATCCTGTGAAGATGCAAAAGCCACTGTCACCAAGTAGGTGGCTATTTAGACTGATTATGCAGAGATTTTTCATGTCCTGAGCCTCGTCTTCCCTCATTCTCATTTACTGGGTCTCTATGTTGTATAATCCTGTTCCTCACATGTGTGCCTTTCTGCTCAAATTTTTTTTAATTTAGATTTTTCTAAAATTTTAATTTCTTTTTTTATTTTTTTAATTTTTATTATC
>NW_006185545.1:0-494 GCF_000334495.1 Tupaia belangeri chinensis | reverse complement strand
ACACACCATCCAGCAAATTAAAAAAATAAATGTTGACTTTCTCATGAAAATATCACCATCCATCCTGTCAGGGAGAGCTCTGTAGCAGAGTCTACCCAACAGATCTATTCTGGCTCCATCTCATGAATATAAGAGATGCAGGGAGAAATGGTGAATTGGTGTTGGGAACAAGGAATTCAACTCTGCTGATTTCAGTTCAAGACATCCTCAAAGGAACTCCTGTTGGCATTCTCTTTGCCTTCTCCAGAAAGCTCCATGGCATCTGTAGGCATCTGAGATTCATGCCTTAGAGTTACTGGGTCTCATTTTTTTGTGGAAAATCAAGTTTGTGGTCTTCCTTGAAGACTTCCTCTTCATTTGAGTGCTTCTTGGTGGGAATGGGGTAGGGGAACAGGACTCCTGTACTCTTCAGTCAGGGTGTCCGCACTCAGAAGCAGTGTCACTCTGGCCACCACACAGCAGGTTAACATGGAAAAAAGGTCCTCTATGAATCA
>NW_006185544.1:0-494 GCF_000334495.1 Tupaia belangeri chinensis | reverse complement strand
TCTGTTGGGAAAACCAGAATGGGGGAAGCAAGTCCGGCAGCTGTCAGGGCGCCCCAGCCACCGCCACACCTCTCACAGTCCGGTCCTCGTGTGAGTACAAGGGCTCTCCCGAGGGGGTTCGGAAAAATGGAATGACAGTGCAAAAAAAGGTGAAATGCAGGCATAATTCTTCAGTGAGCTTCTTGAAGACTCCTTGTTCACCACACACACACTTCAGTCCTCCGGGGGTTCCAGCTCAGGTACTGGTGGCATTTGGGGCTGTCCCTGCCTTGCAGGGTGGTGAGCAGCATCCTCATCCCTACCCACTAGCTGCCAATAGCAACCAACCCCCCTCCCACAAATGTGTCCAGACACTGCAAATGTCCCCTGGGGTGACATCGCCTAGGTGGACAAGCACTGCCCTGGTGGCCTAGTCTCCACAGAGACATAGCAAACAGCAAGGTGGAAGGCAGCCTCCTCTCCTCACCTCTCCCCTCCCCTCCCTCCCCTCCCCT
>NW_006185543.1:0-494 GCF_000334495.1 Tupaia belangeri chinensis | reverse complement strand
AACCGTGGTTGACTACGTGGGAGTCCAGCTTAATCGGTCGGTTCCTTCTTATTATTATTTTTATTATTATTAGACAGAAAGAGGGCCTGGCAGGTGGACCAAAGGCTTCCCATTCTCAGTGCTATCATGGCTGACGTCTGGGTGAAAGGCAGCCTGGAAGCAGAGCCAAATTCTGTATCCCAGACTTTTGTTTTCTTAGCCTCAGGGCTTGGCAGAGAGAGGCCAATTACAGGAGAAAAGGAACAGAATAGAGGCCCGCCTTCTTCAGACAAAGGAAGAAGACCCTCTCCCTTGCCCCTTGCAGTTTGCAGGAAAGGGTTCCCTTTCACTTACAAAAGCCACATGCAGAAAGATACAAAGTTTCCATCAGGGAGGGAATAACTTTTGCAGCCTGCTGTGCACCAGGGTCCTGCTTCCACAAACAGTGACATTGTATCGTGGCCACCCGGGAGGTCTAGTGGCTGGGGCAGCTGCATGCTACACGGCCAAATACA
>NW_006185542.1:0-494 GCF_000334495.1 Tupaia belangeri chinensis | reverse complement strand
AAACAAAAATATATCATGACTTTCCTGATGACCTTAGATTCGCTCTTCCTGACCTGTCCTTGTGCCTTTAGGTTTGATCTGTAGTCTACACCTGCATCATCCAATGTGGTATCCATTGACCAATGAGTCAATTTAAATTTAAACTAAATTAAAATAAGATTAACATGCAGTCTCTTGGTCAGAATGACACATCACATGTGCTTTGTGTTCCATGTAACTAGGGGCTTTGGCACTCGCTAGCACAGATATATAACATTTCTACACATCCCATGGGCTGCACCATTCTAGGTCTTCTATGTGTTTTACTGTGAACAGACTCAAATGCATGAATCTAAAATAGAATTTTTGAAATGCAGTGTAGGCTACTGTACACAATGTAGAATTTCATGAAATGTATTTGGAAGATTAGTCCACACTGGTATATTGAGTTGCCTCATTTATTTTTGCTGCTGTGGAATGGTCCAGAGTGTGGGCATATCCTTCTATCAATCATC
>NW_006185541.1:0-494 GCF_000334495.1 Tupaia belangeri chinensis | reverse complement strand
ACAACTAAGACAACTGGTAACCTTAAAATGATTAAATACTTTAGACAACCTAAGATTAAGTGCCCACATGAGCATCAGAGCAATCCATAATGTCTGGAGACCGCTACAAAATCTTTGGGTGGAAATTGAACCAGCGAAGATAAGCAAGAGATTGCAAATGTAAATTCAGCATTTAAAAAGACTTGGAGAGAGAACTGAGCATGACATAAGTGGGAACCAGGACTGTCATAGTGGAGGCAGCAGAAATGTTGGCAAGTGAAAAGGACACAGAGAAGCTGAGGGCTGCATGTGGAAGGCCTCAGAACACCAGGGTGAAGAGCGGATATTGGGTTTTCGTGACGGAGAGAGTGTGCGGACAGGTGCTGCTGGACTGGATCTGAAGCACCTGCATTTGCCCAGTGCACTCGCTACAGCCCTTCTCTTTCCTAGTGCAATTAGAAACTCCTAATTCAAAGTACCACACACACACCTTTACAGTGTCCCCAGAAAGGACA
>NW_006185540.1:0-493 GCF_000334495.1 Tupaia belangeri chinensis | reverse complement strand
AAAAAAAAAAAAGATTCTTTTGGGGTGCGCTGTATCTCTGTCTGTCTCTCTGCCCCTCTCACAGAATACATAAATAAACTTTTATAAGTAAAAGCAAATAAGACTTTCTTGCCTAGGAATTCCTGTGACTTCTTCATAGACTCCCTTTGCTGGGCCTCCCATCTATAGCTCCAGCAGCTATTTTCTAAGGCCAGGACTTTCTGTGAACCTCCCTACACTAACTTGCATGAGCCATTCTTGTGCAGAATTTGAAGTGACTCAGTTAGCTCTTAATCTTTTTTTCAATGAGTGAGAAACCTTCACACATTCTTTGAATGTCTTAAGTAGTAGATCATTCCTACCCAAAGCAGCCTCAGTTTTCAATGTGATCTTCCACCTGTAGCCTTTAGCCTCAAGATGTATCAGGCACCAGTCTACTGTGTCCCAAGCTGCTGGAGACCTCCTAAACTGTGAATAGTCCTATTGCTGCCTCCCACTCCTTTTCTAGGTAAAA
>NW_006185539.1:0-493 GCF_000334495.1 Tupaia belangeri chinensis | reverse complement strand
AAAAAAAAAAACAGAAACAAAATAGATGTAGGGAGGTATACTTGACTTATATTAAACTGAACCTATGTTTAAATGTACAATGTGGTAAGTTTTGACATATATATGTATATACGTGAAACATCTCCACAATAAAAAATGAATAAACACACTCATCCTGCTCCCTGAATTTCCTCACGCTCCTACTTAATTCCTTCCTCTTACCCTTATCTTGTTCCCCAGACACCCACTAATCTATCACTACATATTTGTTTTCATTTTCTAGAATTTTATGTCAAGGAAGTCATTCATGATTTTACCTTCTTTCATTCAGCATATCATTTTTTAAAAGACTCATTAGCTTTTTATATTGATAATTCACTAGTTCTAGTTGCTGAGTAGTATCTGGCGTACAGATATAACATACATGTTCCCGACTGGTGGACAGTGGGGTTATTTCCAGTTTTTGTTTTCTTCTAAGTTAACTTCTTTTTTTTCTTTCTTTCTTTTCTTTTTT
>NW_006185538.1:0-493 GCF_000334495.1 Tupaia belangeri chinensis | reverse complement strand
GGCATCTAATGGCCTGAATCTGAAGCCCAGCTCCAACACTTACAGCTGGTGTCCTTGAGAACCTCACCCAGCCTTGCTGTGCCTATTTCCTCATCTAGAAATGGTTCAGGAAGGCCTCCCTCTTGAGTTTTTTGGGGGGATTTAGAGAGCTTATGCAGGTGATGTAACAGTCCCCTGATGGGAACTCTAATGTGGTTAGTGCACCAAAGCTGAATGCCACACACCCGAACTCCCCAGGACTCAACAGTGGAAGTGCAGATGCAGGAATGACACAGACCCCACTACCTTGGAGAAGGCAGATGGAATCCCTTGTTATGCCCATGGTTCAGGGAGCACATGAGCCCCAGGAAACCAGGATGGAGTCACCAGGGGATGAAGAATAGGGACAGGTTCCCATAAACATCCCCTGGCAGTGCCCACGGCACCCCCACTCCACCCATAACCAGTTCCTTCCTCTGATAAGCCCTGCAGAGTGCCAGAAATTGTTCTTTGC
>NW_006185537.1:0-493 GCF_000334495.1 Tupaia belangeri chinensis | reverse complement strand
ACAAAGAACTCTTAAAACACAACAATAAGAACACTAACAACCCTAGCAAAGAAATAAAACAAAGGCCTTTACAGACATCTCATGAAAGTAGACAAATAGATGGCAAAAAAGTGTATGAAAAGATTCTCCATATCATGCAGCACTGGGGAAATGGAAACTATAACAACAAGATACCACTACACACCTACTAGAATGGCCAAAATCCAGCACACCAACAATACCGAAAGCTGGAGAGGATAGAGAGCACTAGGAACTGACATCCATTGCTCGTGGGAATATGAAATAAGACAGACACTTTGGAAGACAGTTTGTTGGTTTCTTGTAAAACTGAACATACTGTTACCATACAACCCAGTACTTACACTTCTTGGGATTTACCCAAAGGAGTTGAAACTTAGGTCCACACAAAAACCTGCATGTGAACTATTTGAGCCAGGTTTGTTCATAATTGCCAAAACGTGGGATCAACCATGATGACTGTTAGTAGGTGAAT
>NW_006185536.1:0-493 GCF_000334495.1 Tupaia belangeri chinensis | reverse complement strand
CTCCTGAAAGTGAGCCGGGAATGGTTTAAGCCATTACGTCATACGGTTCTTGACCCGCAAAGTTGCCAGGCCATGGGCAACAGCCTTCTACTGGGGTGACTACATGGAAAGTGGGGAGACGGTTAGCAGCATACTGACTACATATCAGAAAAATCACGTCGAAACAAGGAACTTTTCGTTTGTTTTCTAAAGATTAAAAAACAAAAGCATAAATTGTAGATCAACTTTGGTATGTTCAGATGGAGGTCGGTAAGACTCCTTTTGGTTGAATAAAAAAATAACATGGATAAATGTTCCACAGTGGAGAACACAGGAACATGCAAATGACAGCAGGAGACAGTATTTACCTTCAGCATCAGTGACCCTGCCATGTTTCTCACCTTGCCGTCATGGTCCCACTCAAGGAGCAACCCTCGGGGGAAATATATATATACTTACATATCAAAATATCTTTTAGTACAAATGTGACGGGATTTATTCTCTTTTTTTTTTT
>NW_006185535.1:0-493 GCF_000334495.1 Tupaia belangeri chinensis | reverse complement strand
GTTTCTAAATATAATATATCCATTTTCTGAAATATTGCCCAACAACACATTCGATGTTTACTGTAACATAGAGTCTAACATTCACATCTGGTCTAAATTGGATTTAGAGAGCAAGGACATTTTAAAAATATTTACCTCATTCTTTTATTTCCTAGAGCATTTATATAGCCAATATTTTCTCCCTATTGTGTACAAGAAGCTTGGCTTAGTAAGTTAGGTAACTTCCAAAGAGATATGTTAATGGCCACTTCTCTTGACTGATTCCTCCAATGAACCTGCAAACTGATTTTTTCAAGAATGTCAACTCTAACAATATTTGTTTTGCCAAATTAAGATACTTGTCTTCAACTCCATTTTAATGGAAACCTCATGTCTCCAGGAATGTCATCCTAGTGTTCCCTCAATGTCCATACAAATAATAAGATATATTAATAACTCATCTCAAGGTTCCTCTTTTTAAACACTCTAGCCTCTGAAACCACCCTCTATTTCT
>NW_006185534.1:0-493 GCF_000334495.1 Tupaia belangeri chinensis | reverse complement strand
CTGGAGCTGGATAGTGATTGGCAGGTTAAAAATGGGAAAATGAAAAAAGTCACGTGTGATCCTGCGAATGATCAACGGCAGGCCATCAGATGTTAGTGCAGGGGGAGATAATAATAACATCAAACACTTACATGGCATTCACCGGGTGTCACACACTGTCCTGTGCCTTTTCCATGGATTTGCTCATTTAACCCTCATGGAGACCCTATAAAATCGGCGGCTACTACTGTAGCATTATCATTCCTGTTCGTTTCTAGCCTAGCTGTCTCGGCATCCCTGAGCCTACAGAAGGACAGGGGTCTTTAATCCTCCACCTCTGCTTAGGTTACCTGATTTTTAAGACTCAGTGAAAAGTAAAAATGGGGAGACTGTTCAGAAAGTATCTTAAAATCACATGAGGAAGAGATGGTGGCTCAGTCGTAATGCAGCACTCTGAGAATCAGACTCACATGGGAAGGTTCCAGATTTACATCCAGAGACCTCCCTGAACATG
>NW_006185533.1:0-493 GCF_000334495.1 Tupaia belangeri chinensis | reverse complement strand
CTTTGGTGAGCATGTGTGCCCTATAGCAAATAAAAATAACTATGCTAAATACAATTAAATAATTATTTATAAAAAAGGTTCATATGACCAAACTGCTACACGTTTCGGCTAGACAAATGAACATACGCTCTCTGGTGGATGACGTTAGGGGAAACTGCACCTGTATTCTACGGTAAAGTGTTATGGTGATTCGTATGCTAAAATAAATTCCACTTCTGTTGATCACCGTGAATGGCGTCATCAGCATCATTTCATCGTTGTCATTGTCACCACTGCCGCTGTTGTCATCGTCCTTGGCTGGATCCGTGGACACAGGACACAGCAGTGGGAAAACCTGGCTCTAACTCAGCCCTTATGTATGGAACTTGGGTTAATAGCAGTATATTCATACTTAGAATTCTTGAGTATTTCCTGGAAGCGTCCAGTTCTGATATTCTGAATGCAGTCTGACATCCAGGGTGCAATCTCCCAGCTGCAGAGGGTGGTTCCTCTG
>NW_006185532.1:0-493 GCF_000334495.1 Tupaia belangeri chinensis | reverse complement strand
GCAAATTGTACTCTAGCTCTTAACAGTGCTGCCCAGAAGTGAGGTGCCAGTTCCATGCTCTTGAATTTGGGCAACACAAATCACAGGGATATGCCTACATTCAAAGGGAGCCGGGAAATATACCTTGTACCCAAAAGATAGGGAGCCAGTTATACTGGTGATCTAACACATGAACATAACAATATTTTAAATTCTGTTTAGAAATATAAATTCTAACTTAGGTATACTCTCTCAGTAAGAACATAAACAGCACACTGCAAGTCTAAAATCTTCTCGTTTAGTCTGCATTGTTGTTCACGCCTACAGACCTACAGGGTGGTTATATTGGGTTGATGTATTTTTATTGCTCTTTCATTCTACATAAATTACTTCTATTCCTCTGTTAACCATTTACACTTGTGCGATCTACAGTAGAATATCAATATTTGTGATCTTAGTTATTTAAATAATATGTGTAAGAAATATGAAAAGCAAATGAACCATTAAAAAAAAA
>NW_006185531.1:0-493 GCF_000334495.1 Tupaia belangeri chinensis | reverse complement strand
GAAGAACTGAGTGGCCAGAGAGGCTGACTGAAACCCAGGATGGTGCAGTGACTTGCACACCCGGGAGTTTCAGAGCTGAAGGCGCGCTCAGCTATGCACAGGGCTGCCTGGGCTGGGAGAGCCCTGGCTGTGTCGGGCAAAGCTCCTCAGTGGCCGCTGAGAGCAGCCTCGACGACTTGCTGGTAAAGAACAGCAGAGAAAATGGATTAATGAACCCAGGGGTCCTGTGAAAGTACATTTGCAAGTTGGACTCACCCTTTTGAGAATTTTTTGCACTCACGTTGTTTCTTTCAAACAGGGACATGCTAAGTGGGGCGTGCATCCAATGGGAAGCCGGTCAGGTAGGTCTTTGTCATGCTGCACAGGGGTGACTCTGCTCACGTGAGGCTGGGTCCCTGTGGAGGAGCAGGGCTCTGAGCATGTCCACGCTGGGCAGGTGCCCGTATGGTCCTGACTGGCTGGAAAGCTGGGGCCAGGTCACGGCAGGAGACTG
>NW_006185530.1:0-493 GCF_000334495.1 Tupaia belangeri chinensis | reverse complement strand
AAAGAAAGAATAGAAAAAGTCATCTTTAATGATTTTCATCCTAAGCCTGCTTTAGCTTTTCACCACCCCAAGATATGCTTTAACTAATACTGGGAGGCAAAGTTAGATTCTAAAAATTAGAAATAATAAATAAAAATCACAGGTATTTCCAGTAACCTAATCTAACTTTTCTGAGCTTTATTTTTATCTTCTATTACTTACTATAACCTGTTTTCTAATCTGTTCAAAGACATGCTGTGAACATTTCCTCAAAAGCCTGGCCTTTTTTATTTTTCCTTCTCATTGTTATTTTCTAGCAATTCCCTGAAACTATTAAAATCTGTTCTCCACATTAATTACATCTTCTTGAAGACCATGCTCCTAACCTTTCGAGTCCTAAACACTATTAGCATTTGTACTGGCCTTTAATTATAGATTTTTTTTTAAAAACCTCAGACTAACAAGATCCAGTTCAAGATCCAGTTCAATTGCTGCAAGAATTTTTTTTTTTGAA
>NW_006185529.1:0-493 GCF_000334495.1 Tupaia belangeri chinensis | reverse complement strand
CAAGCTGCTAAACCTGGGATTCGAGCCACAGTCGGCCATGTGGGCGTCCAACACCTTAACACCAGCAACCACGGTTTGTCCACAGGATTGAGAAGACGCAAACACTGAAAGTGGCAGGCGTTCCCAGGGAGGTTTCCACGCACCTGGCTGCGGGTGGGGGCCTGGAGCTCTGGGCACCCTGGATTCTTGGCTTGCCACGGAGCTGACTGGGGTCACGTGGTTTCCCAAAACCTTTGCCGGAAGGGCCCACCCTTTCCTTTCCCATTCGCTGTTTTACTGCAGGGTGGTGCATGTCCGCTCCACTGCCCCCGGTGGGACACGTAGCCTGGGGTTCACACAGTTTCAAAGTCACCAAAGGCGCCAGCTCCTCTCCTGAGACACGAAAGCATGGTGTCCATCCTGAGGACGGACGCCGCCCAGCAGGCAGGGGAACCCTGCATGCACAGCCCACCTCGGCACCTGAAACCTTGGAAGGTGTGCGTTCTCGGGACCC
>NW_006185528.1:0-493 GCF_000334495.1 Tupaia belangeri chinensis | reverse complement strand
CCATGGGGGCTTGATGGGCCCCTTGACCGTGAGAGAAGAAATTCAGGGACTGAGAAGGCAGGAGCCAGTAGGGCCCAGAATGATCTCTCTGTCTCTCCCTCTCTCAGAAGGTACCCTGATTTTCCTCTGGGTGAGGAAGGGAAAGGAGCCTTCATCCAGCTTGCCAGGGCCCAGGCTGAGGTCGGGAGCTGTGGCAAGGCTCTGCCCTCGGGCAGGGCAATGTGCCTTGGGTAGGAGAGGAGAGGTTTGGCCCACTGGGCAGGGGCAGATGAGCCCAGCCAGCACAAAGCCAGCATGGCACTGTCTATTAGAGCCACTCAAGATCTCAGTTCTCACGCGGGTGACAGGAGGGCCACCCAGCTGGCTCTCCGTCTGGGGTATTTTCTGTGGCTATATTAACTGAAGGGCTCTCTGTGGCCCTGGTGCAGGGCCTCAGTGGAGAGGCCAGTGCCCCCAGACTTTGGGGTTCCCAGCCCCTGTCCTGTCCTGTGGG
>NW_006185527.1:0-493 GCF_000334495.1 Tupaia belangeri chinensis | reverse complement strand
AAACCAAGAAATCAAGCATAGTTCCCTTTGGTGTCCAGTTCACCATAGTCCCTACTCTATAAACTTGCTGAACTGAAAAAGAATGGTAGCCACTCTACTTGTGCTCACACTGTTGACCATGGATTTGGAGGAAAGTGAAATATTTCTTGCACAAATGTTCAAAAATTTGAAAGGCAGACTAGAAAACCATAGGATTGTTTTTTTTATTTTGTTTAATGAGAGAGAATGTGGAAGTAAAGGGTATTCCTCTGTTTATTTTGCAAAGCATCTGAATCAAAGGAATACCATTAGGACCCAAATCCCCTTATGTTGTAGGTGCGCCTCAGAAACCTTACTATTTGCCTTCCTGAAAGTAACCCATTGCTCCTGATATGAGATGCTCAAGCAGTGGGTTAACTTGCTGAACATCTACTACTTCTGTTATCCCAGTTTTCTCAATCCCTAAATAACCAACAGCAACATGTCTGCACACCATTAGCTCAGGAAAAAGGGA
>NW_006185526.1:0-493 GCF_000334495.1 Tupaia belangeri chinensis | reverse complement strand
GGCTGTTGTGGGGCTCATCGGGGCTTGTGCACATGTGAGGGACACAGCATGAAGCCTAGGGACACACCCAGAAATGGGAGCTGCAATCATAGTTATTCTTGGGGCCATTAGATATTTTCAGTCCTGTTGGATGAATTCTCACAGTTTGAATTTGCAACAGACAGAGTTGGCTCTCTGCTCTAAGTAACCAGATTTATGGCCACACTTGTTTATAAAAAACATGTAGTCATGTCTTTTTGAATGCAGCATGAAAGCCAATCATTAGGTTTAATTTATTAGGCTGAGTAAACGCTGGGACGGAAGCGACGTTACACGCTTGGTCTAGGCTGGGCGAGCGTCACCTATACCTTGTGTTGGAAGCCAATGTAGCCCGTTAGGAGGGGATGGTCAGGTGCCCACCGTGGCTTCACGGGACAGGCTAAGGAGGACGTGGTGATCTCTATATCTTGGCCATGCTGAAGTTGAGGAGGACGGGTTCCCAACGACACCTGCC
>NW_006185525.1:0-493 GCF_000334495.1 Tupaia belangeri chinensis | reverse complement strand
GGGGAGAGCATGCTTCCCTGGGTCTTGCTCAGCATTTCCACTTCCCTTTTGAGAACTTCCGCTTTTCCATCTTCTTCAACAGCAGTCCCCAGTGTTCTCAAGCGACCCCACGTCTCATCTCTGTAAGGCAAATCCACACTGAGACACGGCAAGGGAGCGTTTCTACTTCAGGCTGCCCCATTCTGAGAAGGGAATGAGAAGCGAGTGGGCAGCTCAGACTCTAGGCTTCTGGGAGTGGCTGTCCACTGTGGGGTGGGGTCTGACCAACCTCCATGGCAACAGACAATGGCAATAGCAAATGGGGCACCACCTACAGCTCTTTGGACGTCAGTCCCCCTCTGGCTGTGACTCAAGGGCAGACAGCTCCCTTCTGAAGATTTGATTAGGCAGGTAAGCAATTTGGAACAGTAAATTAATGCTCGGGGCCTGGTGTTCTAGAGCAGATGCCTTGGAGGCAGAAGTTATCCGTTCTGAGCCACTGAATGTTGAGGGG
>NW_006185524.1:0-493 GCF_000334495.1 Tupaia belangeri chinensis | reverse complement strand
CCGGCCTGCCCTGCCCCCAGCCTGCCACGTGGTCCTGGCTCCTGCCTGCACCGGCCCTGCCTCCCACACCTGGGACCAGTCTGCCGACCAGCCCCCCTGCCCGCAGGTTCTGCGAGGGAGCCACGTGCCCGTGGCCCAAGCTCGGCCTTGCCTTCTGGGTCTCTCTCAGTGCATACACACTGAGCAGCCCTGGGGACGCGAGGCCAGGGATGCCCAGTACTCCCTCCCCGGCCCAGGCCAGTCCCTGGGGCGGGAGGGGGCCTAGCTCCTTCCGTTGGCACTGTCTTTCACTGTCACTCTGTCCTGCGTGCCCAGTGGGGGAGCTGGGGCTGCATGTGAGGGGATAAGGGCAGGGGGCAGGTAGGCAGCCCCACCATCTCCACAAGCCAGGAGGTGTGTGTCTGCAGGGGACACCACCGCACCAGCGAGGCAGGGGGCCCAGATCCAGGCCCTGTGCTCCCTCCTCCACTGCTGCACGTTCCTCCCCACGTCC
>NW_006185523.1:0-493 GCF_000334495.1 Tupaia belangeri chinensis | reverse complement strand
AAGGTCTAAGGCTTTGTACTAAAGAAATTCTGCCCTCTGGGGTAGGAAAATTAAAGTAGATTTCATCCTCTCCAGGGTATGATCTTTGAGGCAAAGGCTAGCAATGTTCTCTGGCACCTTGCACCTCGAAAGGCTTTCCTAAATGCTTGCTTATCTCAGAAGATTTATCTAGACAGACATGCTTGCTGTCAATCCATTCATTTGATTAGTACATGGTACCTCTGGCCTCTCGGTTCCACTGGGCAGAATTTGAGAATCCTCTGAGGGGTCCCCAAGTGCCTGGCCCTGTTTATGCATCACTTAACAACCTGTTTTTCCAGAATCTTGACAGTGTGAATGATGGTCTAGACTTAGGCACCACACAAACACTTAGGGACACTGTTCCCTGCCCCTGCCTCACCTCACATAATAGGAAAACAAGCTATGAAATAGCCTTTTCTTGCCTCATCTGAGCTGGCAGGGGTTTTGACAGGTCCCAAACTAATTTAGTGGA
>NW_006185522.1:0-493 GCF_000334495.1 Tupaia belangeri chinensis | reverse complement strand
TCTCTCTCTGTCTCTCTCTCTCTCTCTAAGGTTTCCCCAGGGAGTCATTCCTCTTCCTCTGTGGTCTGTAGGGCCATTCTTAACATATTGTACATCCCTTTTGTCTAGGAAGCCATTTTGAGCTTTAATATGTAAACAATGAATTTCTATGTTGATATTTCTGTATCTTTACGTTTCAGGCCTCCTGAAGTTGGACAGCTCAGGAAACAGCCCCTCTGCCTTGAACGACTGCACATCCCAGTGGGCTGCACGGCCCCGGCTCCTGTCTGTGCTCATGCCCCATCCACTCTTGTCCCTGGGGCACAGCCCGCTCTCATGTAAAGCGAAGGCTTATATGGAGTGCAGTGAGACACGCGGGTGGCTTAGGTAGCTCTCCCCTCCGTACTTCCCGCAGCCTCCCTGCTCTTGCCTAAGTGTGTGCGACGCTCATACGGTGACCTGCGTTCGCACAATACCGAACTGATCAGATCTGAACGTGACCACCATCGAGCAC
>NW_006185521.1:0-493 GCF_000334495.1 Tupaia belangeri chinensis | reverse complement strand
ACACACCTGCCATGTTTTCAGACCAGTCAGGCCTGAACCATGGTTGGCATGTAGCTTCAGTTCCACAGTCCTCTACACTTCCAACTGGGCCACAGAAGTATTTTAAAGAGAGACTTGAAATATTTGTGGGAAAGATGAAAGTCAAACAAATCTCCTGCTTTACCCTTCTCAGCCAAAAGAGAGCCCCTGCCTCAAAACCAGGAGAAACATCAGGGACAGCTCTATAGGGATGCTGTTTAACTGCAGCGTGCAGTGCTTTCCTGATCTGTCCAGACTTTCTCTAGCCACTTCAAGGAAGACATCTGGCTTCCCACCAAAGTTGGGGATTGGAGTGGGTGCCAGAGTGAACAGTACACTAACGTAAGCAAAAACAGGTGATCTCTTTAAGTATGTAGATTTCTCAGATTAATAAAAATTGTTGAACCTCACCCTCTAGGACCCCCAAATCTAGACAGGACAGGTCAATCTCAGGCCCTCTCAGAAGCCATCTACA
>NW_006185520.1:0-493 GCF_000334495.1 Tupaia belangeri chinensis | reverse complement strand
AAAAAAAAAAAAATGGAATTAACATTTTATTTCTAAAGAAAGAAATGAAATGTCACATTATGATACTGTATTGTTTTGTCATCAGACTGGGAAACACTGAGCATTTTGTCAATACCTAACAAAGATACCATTGTAAGATCTGCCTTCTATGGGGTCGTCAGAAAAGTCATGATGCATGTTTTGCATAGCAAAATGTGTTTAGACTTTTCCAATGACCCCACGCTTTGCTTTTGGCAGGAGTGCACAGTGGTACAAGTTTTTTCAAGAGCATTTTGCCAGAACCTATCAAAATTTGAACCATGGGGTTACTGCATTATATGCTTTAAAACTGGCAGGACTGTGGTTCAGTGGTAACACACTCTGTGAGGAATGACTCACAGGGGAAGGTCTGGGTTTGTGTCTGGTGATCTCTGAACCTGCTGGGCACAGGCATCCCATAATCCAGGGCTGACTGAAACTGAGGATGGATCGTGGCATGAAGACCATGTTGGGG
>NW_006185519.1:0-493 GCF_000334495.1 Tupaia belangeri chinensis | reverse complement strand
GGATAGCCTTTTTGTTTAAAAATTGTGTCAACGGGTTCCGCATAGTTATCTGTAGGATCCATATCTTCAGGATGTGCCAAAGGCACACGGGAAGTCTGTTTTCTTGGATTTTTACCAATACCAGCTTCAATTGTTTTCAAAAGGTTTGGACCCAGTTTTTTCACATTTGTCTTAGGTACAACTGGTTTAGGTTTAATGGGTGGAGGCACTTTATGGTTGCGTTCATGGTCATGACAGTTTGGGGTGCTATGAACAGGGTATTCATTTCCTTCCAAATCTAACCTGTATCTAGACCGGTCACTGGGTGTTGGAAGCAACTGTACATCATCCCCAATAGGACTGTAAGGAGGTGGTGCTTCTGTGTCATCATCTGAATCAGGGTAGTTGTTATAGGGATAACAGTCTCTGGGAGATGGTAGAAAAACATCTTCACTTTGATGGGTTGATTCCCTTGTACTATCAGACAAATAGGAATTTTCTATCATATTTTTTT
>NW_006185518.1:0-493 GCF_000334495.1 Tupaia belangeri chinensis | reverse complement strand
CTATGGCAAAAACCTTAAAAAAAATTAAAAATTAATTAAATAAAATTATCACCGTGTGTGCTCAGCAGAGTGAGTAGGACAGGAAACGGGAGAAGTTCTGATACTGGTGACAGGGAAACCTCCCAGGTACAGCAGAGCCAGAGATGAAGGCCCTCCAGCATGACGGGGGTCCTCACAGCCCAGACAGGGGAGAGCACCATACAGGTGTGACGTGCCGGCATGTACCATGGAAGCTGTAATCCAGAACACCGGGCCCCACTGCTGACTCATCCTCTGCGGTGACTGTGCTCTGGGAAGGAAGTTCTCTGTAATGTATCATTTTTCCTGTTGAAATCTTGATTTGTTAGCAGAGGTACAGGGACGCATGGTTCACTAAAAGCGAAGACCTCATACACTAAACAAAGTACGATGCCACAGCGAGTCTGCATCAGCTGCAGGTCAGACTTAACCCAGATCGGGTCCAGCCCAGAACTGAGGTGACAGCAGGGTGTGC
>NW_006185517.1:0-493 GCF_000334495.1 Tupaia belangeri chinensis | reverse complement strand
TTAGCCAATGAATTCTGCATCCCCACCTTCTGTATAACCGAGCCATTTATGGATGAAGCAGTTTGGTGTCTTGTGTTACTGTGTTTGGTGACTGGCTTGTTCTTCCAGTTTGGTAATCATAGGCTAGTTTTTCTTCCAGGTGTACAAGAACAAGTTATATTTTTATCACAATACTTGTACAAATGACCATATTTTCTGGAATGCTGTGTAGATACTCTGCTGTTAAATAAACCCAGCTGACTTATCGCCATGCTCATATTTTTTAATCGTTCAGAACAAGTCTATTTTCTATTTAATTTAACGTACTATTATATTTTATTATTATTTAAGTTCATAATTTTGCCCATCAATCCTAGGTACATTGGATTTAATCTGATAATATAATTATAGGTTATGTGTACTCACCAGAGAGAGAAAATGAGGGAACATGAGAAATCATTCCCCAGGAGGTGGGGGGTGTGGTGGCCACCACAACCCCTTCTCCTCCATTCTC
>NW_006185516.1:0-493 GCF_000334495.1 Tupaia belangeri chinensis | reverse complement strand
CTGGCTTCCCACCAAGACTGCTGAAGAGTGGGAGAGAGATGCCTTTAGCTTGGCCTTTCGCTGTCTTAGATAGCAAGGTAAGAGATGCCAAACATTCCTCGAATAGTCATAGATAAAGGTGAAGAATCATAAACCTTCTAGGAGAATATGAAGGTTCTAGGAAAACTTATGCCAGATCGAGCTTTGAGGCACTGCTTTAAACTTTAACGGCCATCTAATATGATGAGGCAGAGAATGCCAGCAGGAAGTTAAACATTCATACATAGTATTCCATTCAGTGAGGTAGGCAGTAATTTTTCTGGAAAGGAAAAAGTATTTTCAAGCCTTCTGATTGGAGGTAAGTCATTGCAGGAGATCTTAGTCACCTAAAGAACAATCTGATACAGGGCCAGCAGGTGGCATAGAGATTAAGATGTCTGGATCTCACATGGCCGACTGAGCAGTTTGAATCCTAGACCAGGGGACTTGAAAAACATGCTGGGTGTGTGTGTGT
>NW_006185515.1:0-492 GCF_000334495.1 Tupaia belangeri chinensis | reverse complement strand
TCCAGTGCCCTTAACCAGCACACCACCTGCCCATTCCCAATTGTACATTGTGGAGTGATGGTCAAGTCCCAGCCATGGTAGCTCAAGCTGGTTGATGCTGCTATTTGGCAGGCTAAGGCCATATGGGAGGCCCAGGCCTAATTCCCGATTCACCCTAAAAGCCCGGGAGGTGGCAAACCTCTGTAGACTCAGTGATTCAGGAGGCTGGGGCAAGATCCTCCCATAGAGACTTGGTCTGGGAAAAAGAATGATGGCCAAATGGAAGATGGATCAGAGGCAGAAAGACTATTTTAAAACTACTGTGAGGCAACAGGAAAAATGATTGTTCTTTGAATTGAGGCCTTAGCAGAGTGAACAAAGATGAGAGAATAGATTTGGAGGGCCTTTCAGAGGTATAATTTTTAGAATATGAGAAATTAAAAAAAGAGAAGATGTGAGTTCAGGAGGAGGGGGCGAGTTTGGGGATGGTGTTTGAGTGGTCTTTGAGACATT
>NW_006185514.1:0-492 GCF_000334495.1 Tupaia belangeri chinensis | reverse complement strand
CTCTGGTGAATGCACATGCCCTATAGGAAATTAAATACTACTAATAAACAACTACAATAAAATCATTCTTTAAAGAAAAGATAAAAGATGCTCTATAAATACAAGCTATTCTTATGAAAGGAGGGGAAGGCAGAATAGCGCGTGGGACAGAGGGGCATGGAATGGGAAACCCTGGAGTTGGGCTCCTCCCTCTTCTCGTTGCGTGAGTTCTTGGAGAAATGACATGGCCTCTCTGGTCCTCGTTTTCTTAGCTATGCAAGGAGAGGTGAGCGTGCATCTGTCCCTCAGGGGAGGGGGAAACTCAGTTAAGATAAGAGATGGGAATGCGATGTGAAATCCATAAAACGATCTATTGATGGAAGCCATTATGAAAAAAGAAGCACATGACAAGTGCTTTTTTTTTGCTGTTTTGTTAAAGACGAGGTCTCACTATGTGCTGACCCTCCTACTTCAGCCTCCCAAGTAGCTAAGACTCCAGGGGCGTGTCACCAT
>NW_006185513.1:0-492 GCF_000334495.1 Tupaia belangeri chinensis | reverse complement strand
TCTCTGGGAAAGTCATGATGCATTTTTGCATTGAAGAATCTGAGGACCTCATACGTTGTGATTTTGCCTAGGCTTCCTGAGGCCTGGCCTGTGTTTACAGCCGTGGAGAGGCTGCACTGTAAACACGGCTTGGTAAAAGCAGACCCGCATCCATGTATCACTTACCGTCTTGTACACAGTTGGTGAAAACTCATATTGACCTCGAAGATCTCCCAGGCTCTGCTGGTCATGATGATTGCATTGGAATTGGGGACAGAGTCTCCCAAGTGGATTCAAATATTAGCCTCTGTGAACAGCCCAAATGTAGGACATTTGAAACTATTTCACTTGGAAACTATGCAGTGATGTCTTCTTTTTTCAGGGAAAGTCACTGAGATATCTGGTGAAATGATTTTTTAGGGAGATGTGTGGTGTCGTACTTTTTGAGTTATACCAGGAGGGGCTTAGGTGTCCAAGTGGGAGCTGCTTCCTAGTTTGTGTGTGTGTGTGTGT
>NW_006185512.1:0-492 GCF_000334495.1 Tupaia belangeri chinensis | reverse complement strand
AGCGACATAGCCAGCTAACTGCTGGTCCCAGATTCTTGTGCATTTTAAAAAATGAATTCTATGTGTTTTATATGTTCTGTTGCTACTATAGCAGTATCCTAGTTTTTATTAAAGTTTCAAATTTAATATTACTGATATAGAGAAAATTATTTACTTTTTTTATTAGTTGATCTTATACTGGGAAGTCTTTCTGAACTTTCTTATTGGTATGACTGGTTTTCCACTAATTCTCTTGGATTTTAAATGTAAATTACATCAGCAAATAGCTATGATACATTCTTCATACCAATTATTATACTTTCTTTGTTTATTGCAATTGCTAGAACTGTTAGTACTATGCTAAGTACTATTTATGTGTCTTGTTCTTGATTTTTTAAAAAGTGACTCAGTCTTATTTATTAAACATGACATTTATTGTGGAATTCTTGTAATTAGATTTTTAAAGTATTAAAGTCTCTATTTCTAGTTTCCTAAAATTTTCATAATTTTTTT
>NW_006185511.1:0-492 GCF_000334495.1 Tupaia belangeri chinensis | reverse complement strand
AAAAAAACAAAGAGGACTGATGCTTACGTGGGTGACTACAGTTTTAAAAATTAAAAAGCACAGAATCAGAGTTTGAAAAGCTCCATGTGGGTGTCTATTGTTCTTCTACTTGAGAATTTGTTTACAGCGTCTCTGATGTGGCCTTTTAGTCACTGTTTGGATACTTCCAGTGCCAGGGAACTCATTAGTTCTATAGGTAGTGTGTTCTAGTCTCCTTTGACATTTTTCTTATTGAACTCAATCTACCTTTTCTCTTCTTCCTGTTTGTCCTTTGTTCCCCCCCCCAAAAAAAAAATTTACTCCTAATCATGTATATTAAAAGCTATTTGGGGGCGGAAGCTGGATCTCACATGGCCGAATGCACAGTCTGAGTCTCAGACCTGATTGTTTGAAAATCCCGCCAGGTACATGTGCGCGTGTGCCCCAAATGCTGAGAGGTGAATGGAGGAGAAAGGATGTGTTCTAGCCATCCCCCATGGGGGTTGATTTCTC
>NW_006185510.1:0-492 GCF_000334495.1 Tupaia belangeri chinensis | reverse complement strand
AAAAAAAAAAAAAATCTAATGGCTCCTGTTTGTGTTGGACTGGAAAGAGCTCAGCCTTGGAGTCAGACACGCTAGTCCTGGCCCTCAAGAGCCCCGGGCTCCCTGTGTGACTTGGACCAAGTTAACATACTTTTTGAACTTCATTGTTTTCATGTGTTTAGAAGGAACCAGGAGCAATGTACTGAATAGTATTGTTTGAGGATTCAGCGAGGTGATGTATAAGAAGCATCTATCCCTAATACTGTGACTGGTATTTTTCCTACAAGTCTCTTTAGAAAAGAAAATGAGTACTTCTTGGGACCCTCCTCAGTGTCTCCCATTCTTCCCGTCCAGTTTGCTGTCTCTCTCATCCACCACACCCAGCACCGTGCCCACATCCCAGCTAACTTCTCTTACCACCTTAAACACGCTTTCTGTTTTCATGCCTGGCTTTACCTTTGCCCCTCTTGTGTTTGGCAACTTGCTTTTTCATCTTCAAATCCCAGTTCACCT
>NW_006185509.1:0-492 GCF_000334495.1 Tupaia belangeri chinensis | reverse complement strand
GGTGGGGGGCAGCAGCCCCAGCACTGCTGCCCTCCCTGTCATTGTGGCCAGGCTGGAAACGTCCCCGACGTGCTCAGGGGCACCTGTGCACGCAGCTCCTTTCAGACCTCAGCCTCCCACACCCCTGCCCCGCCCCGCCCAGCCTGGCCTTGGCCCTGTGGCCTCTGGGTGGTGGCAGTGGCGGGAACTTCTTCCCGGAGAAGGGTTGAGTTTCTTCTGATGGCAACACAAAGGGGACCTGCCGCCCTCAGGGAGGGACCAGGGATGAGGGGACACCTCCGTCTTCCTCCTCCTTCCTGGCTTTTCCTGTCCCTGAGAGCAGCCAGCCATGGCCCAGCCCGGGAGCCCAGCCTGGGCAGTGAACTCAGACTCTGCAGGGGGGACATTGGGCAGCAGGCAGCCCCTGGGCCCTGGGCCGCACTGCCGGGGCCCTGACTAGGCCCAGCCCGGGCTCTGGCCGGCCTCCGCGTCTGCTCGGGGCTGCCCGGCAGC
>NW_006185508.1:0-492 GCF_000334495.1 Tupaia belangeri chinensis | reverse complement strand
CAGTCCCCTTAGAGGTGTCTCCAGAGTAGCTGTGCTCCTGTCTGTGCCTCCTGTCTGTGGCAGAGCCTCCGTTCCTCTGCTCTGGAGGTGAGCACGGGAACAACAACCGGTTTCTCCTAGAGGGACACTGCTGTCTGGGTGAGGTTCTGTGCAGCGCTGCCCCACAGCCTCTTGTGGTATCCCTCCTGGTATGAAAACTCAGTCTTAAGAGCAAGCTCAGGTGAGAGTGACTGGAGCCCAGAACCTCAGTCCTGCTCTGCCTGGGGTGGAGTTCCGTTCTGTGGATGGGGCTGTGTGGAGAAAGGGGGGTCTCAGTCACATGTGCCTGCAGTAGAGCGTGCTGGGCTGAGGTAGGGTTGGTAACATATGGACAGGCTGGCTTCTCTGGGGAGAAACCGTAGCTCTAGACTTGAATCTGGGGCTAGAGGGAACCCCATCACCCCCCTCATTCATAGTGGAGTTTTCTTCATGCCGAGCTTGGGGTGTGTGTGT
>NW_006185507.1:0-492 GCF_000334495.1 Tupaia belangeri chinensis | reverse complement strand
AACGATGGCTGCGGAGTTCCGACCGCCGCACTTCTCTTCCACCAAAACGCCAGAGGCCAGAGTCCGTGCTGTTTGGAGACGTGAGCAACTCCTCGGGTACTAAAGGTCTGAACGTGTGGGAAACAAGCTTCCTCAGTGAGCTGTTACGATAAGTAAAAAGTCTCTTAAATTTTAATTAACACCATTTTTCAAGACCCAATATTCCCATCTGCCTCTATCTGCAACTATTTGGGTATAATTCGTTTTCCTAAGTCGTCGGTTTTATAAAATTGATTGCCTACTCAAGAAAGGCTGCTGACTTTGTGTTTCACAAACTCTAGAAAAGCTACTTAGTGGTTTTATGTTGACAAAAGCATGTTGGGATCGAAGGTCTGTGAAGAGTCTGAGTCTGAGTGAGTGGTGACAGGTATCCTAGGGATATTTGGAACCTGGACAGACCAATTTTCTCATTTTAATTGTCACAAAACAACTGGGGGTGCTAACAGGCCCTGG
>NW_006185506.1:0-492 GCF_000334495.1 Tupaia belangeri chinensis | reverse complement strand
CTGCATCTAGTCTTGAACCAAAACATCAGTTCTTCTTAAGTCCCAAGCAGACCAGCCTTCAGACTAAACCTCAACATTGGCTCTCTTGGGTCTCCAGATTGCCAGCTAACTCTGGAGATACTGGGACTTGTCAGCCTCCATAATATCATAAGCCAATTCCTTTGAATAAATATCTATAGACGCACACACCCTATTGGTTCCGTTTCTCTGGAAAGTCTTGACTAACAAACATGCCTAAGGACCTGTAATAATAATGAGAATAAATATTCACAGAGTTTACTATGTGCCAGCATTTTTCTGGATCCTTTATAAAAATTGCTTTATTCTTTATGAACTCTTAGACAAGTACTACTGATATTTACATTAGAAAACAAATAGAGGCAGAAAGGTGGAATAATTTGTATCAAGTAATAGAATCAGAATTTGAACCTATGTGCTATGGCTCCAGGACCTGTGCTTCTAATTTTTTTGTTATTTTCTTTTTCCTTTTTT
>NW_006185505.1:0-492 GCF_000334495.1 Tupaia belangeri chinensis | reverse complement strand
TGATCAGCCTGTTGGTGTCAGGCATGGTGCATGCGTACCTCTCTGCAGGGGCCATACAGCTTTGGTGGCTCTGCCTTCCTGCTACCAGCCAGGGGGAAAAGGTGGTGCATCTGGGAAAACTGAGAGTTCACATGCTCATCACTCAGATAGTAATGGATAATGGAAATGCAAACAAAGCAAAACAAATTTGGAGAGCTTCAGAAAAATACTCAGTGGTGAGTCTGACCAATTTTCTTATTCTGACTCAGTTGCTTCATGTAAATAGAGTCATTCTTGTCTAGTTTTGGTGGTGTGATGCTCATGGTTCTGAGGTCATATGGAAAGGTCCCAGCCTCATGGTCTGAGGTTTCTCTGGTCATGCCTGTGGACACATGCTGTGTCCAGGCTAACCAAGACTGGTGTTGGCATGAGGACTTTGAGGATCTTGTGGGGGTCTCAATCTCTTTCTCTTTCTCTCTCTCTTTCTCCCTATCTCATACACACACGTGTGTG
>NW_006185504.1:0-492 GCF_000334495.1 Tupaia belangeri chinensis | reverse complement strand
CACACTCTATGGTTAAAACTTTAAAAAAAAAAAAAATTTCAATGCCATCATAATCAAGGGATTGATGGCTTAATTCTAAGCTTTAATGTGTCTCTAGCACAAGGAAAGGATAAAAGAAGTGATCAGCAGGAGTTTTCAGGGAGTAGGATAAGGGCAGGTTTTTATGCCTGTATTTTTCTTCTGAGGACTTAGCACAATGGGAAAAGCAGGGTCCCTTCAATAAATGTTGATGAGAAAACTGGATGTAGCAGAATAAAACTGAACGCTTTTTCCATACCATCCACAAAAGTCAGCTCAAAAATGGACTAAAGACATGTAATTCCTAAAAGCATAAAACTGATGAGGGAAAAAAGGGAAAAACAGACAATGGGGATTACATCAAACTAAAAAGGTGCAGAGCAAAGGAAACAAGAGTGAAGAGATGATCTACAAAACAGGAGAAAACAAACACCTGCAAACCATACACCCGATAAGGTGTTCATATCCAAAATA
>NW_006185503.1:0-492 GCF_000334495.1 Tupaia belangeri chinensis | reverse complement strand
CCTGTTGATGTTAGTGCATGAGAAATACAGCCCTATGACATGGGTGCGGTGTGTAGTGATGACCTAGTGGCCAGGATGAAAAGGGAAACTGAGCAAAAGCATATGGAGCGTCAGGAGGTCTGCAGCCCCCAGCTGGCTGCAAGGCCCATGCTCACCCCCCACAGCACCAGCACTGGCCATCTATGCTCTCCCCCCTCATGGGACTGTCCTCCTGTAAAGGGGGGTCTAATGGGAGCTATAAAATCAGAAGCCCATTGCCTGGTAATGATAACCAATGACCTCAACTTGGTCATCCTGACTCATTCAGTAGTTTTCATCTCTCACCATCCTGGCACAAGGCTCCTTGCTCAGAACTGGGGAGACACCGAAGTGTCCACTGCTCTAGGTCTAGTGCAGCCTTCATTCTTTTTTTTAAGAAATCTTTTTACTATAGGGTGCATGTACTTGCTGGAAAGTTAGAGAGCAAAAAATTACCCCCCGGGGGGATGGCCA
>NW_006185502.1:0-492 GCF_000334495.1 Tupaia belangeri chinensis | reverse complement strand
CATTTCCAGAGTGACTTCTATTTATGAGCTACTGTGCTGAGTGGTTTACCAACTATTTCTTCTGGTCCTCACAACAACCCTAAGAAGCAGGTACAATTATCAACCATATTTTACAGCTGAGATGCTCACATTTTACCCAGATGAAGTAATTGCATACCCACAATGCTAAGGAATGAGTTGGAATCCAGTCCCATGCAGTCTGACTCCAGGGCCCATCCAAGGGCAAGGGTGTGGCCTGTAGTGTCAAGGAATGGGAGTATTAAGGGTGACAAAGCCTGAAAGATGTCTGTGGTATTTGGCAGTTACAAATATTAGCTTGGGAGTCTGGGAGAAGTACGAGGAAAGGGGAGAAGGAGGAATGCCACAATGAAGTTCACTGTGCTGCCATGTGTGGCCTTGACAAACATGCATTGCACAACCCCAGGGGACACCGTTCATGTCCATGACAATAGGAACCACTCCTGGGACCAGCAGTTGGCTTAATGACTATGT
>NW_006185501.1:0-492 GCF_000334495.1 Tupaia belangeri chinensis | reverse complement strand
CTGGCTTCTCTAGAGCAGCGCGTGACCGCTGTGCCACAGAGCTGGCCCTAGTCCTCTTTCTTAAAATTATTCTGTCCTTTGAGCTCCATCTTCCTGCTTCGTGAAATAATTTGTGGATAGGTAGCCTCAGAAGTCTAAGCTGAATGACCTTGAGTTTCACATAAAACAGTTGCTCATTCTATTCCTTGTGGCAGAGGTCTACATGGGGAGGAGGAAAGAAGGCCAAGGTAAATAAGGCTGTCTTGTATGAATGTCGACATCCTTCCTAGAACCTTTTTTCTGTCTTTCTAGGTTTTTGCCATAGGGAGCATGCGTTCATGAGAGAGAGGCAGAAAGTGAGCAATCACCCTTCAATCTCTTCTCCTCCATTTTTTTCTGGGGATTTTGAAAATCACATCTAGTGTGATTTCCAAGCAGTCCTTTCAGGACTCAAACTCATGGTCATTTATGTGGGAGTCCAGTACCTTAGTCACCACGCCTGGCCTCCCCCCC
>NW_006185500.1:0-492 GCF_000334495.1 Tupaia belangeri chinensis | reverse complement strand
GAGTGCTTTTGGAGCTAATGAGGAACCAGGGGAAAGGAGCCATTGGCTCAGAGGATTCCTGAGGTTTTTTCCTGAGGGAGACTTTTTATTTCTTGTAAAAAAGTGGTACCACATGCAGTAGAAAGATGTTCCTCATTTTGAAATTTACAGCATGGCTGTGGATGAGGTCTCCAGTCATTTCATGCCTTCTCCCTCTTCAAGATACCAGAAATATTAATTTTCCACCACTAATGCTATATATACATCATTAGGGTAAATAGAATAGCACTTTGAGCATAGAATTCTTTCAGGAATTTTCTAGATAATCATTCATTTAAAAAAAGAAACGCATGTTGCTACGGTTTGTGTATATTCCCCCTAAATTCATATATTAAGTCATTATAATAAGATTTAGAGGGTGATTCAATTATGGTGTCAAAAGATTGGGCTTGGGACCTGCAGATGGAGTAGTGGTTTTGTCTCTGGATTTCCATGTAGTCAACTGCAGTTCAA
>NW_006185499.1:0-492 GCF_000334495.1 Tupaia belangeri chinensis | reverse complement strand
TAATTTTTAAATGATCCTAATTTTTAATTAACATGTAATAAAATTGTACATATTTGTGGGGTACAATGATTTTTTTAGTATATTATGTAATGATTAAATTAGGGTGATTAGTAATGGCTTTATTTCATCGCCTTTATAGGCCTATTAGCTGTGACTTAGCCTTTTGGCTTTGGTAGTTGCATCAGGGTTTACAGTCTACATCTTTAACATAATGCACTCCTCCTCCAAGTGGCATCATCACAGCACTTCGCATATGCTGTACGGCCTTACAGTAGCACACGCCTCTCCCTCCTGGCTTGGTTTGAATGCACCTTAAACATCTTTTGCAGATGTTATAAACGCTATGCTACTTTGTTATTGGTTTTATTTACAAATTTGTCTAAAATTATCTTTAAAGTCATCTAAATAATACTTTTTAAAGATATTCTTTCTAAGAATTATTTATGGTTATTATCATTTTTAATTTGCTACAGGGAATGTACACTCTCCAGA
>NW_006185498.1:0-492 GCF_000334495.1 Tupaia belangeri chinensis | reverse complement strand
GTGTCCCACCCTCCACCCTTAGTTCCTGACCATCTGTCTCGTACCTGGACTGCTCTACGTGTAAGTGGGACCATGCGCTGTTCATTCTTTCGTGCCCGGTTTATTTTTCTCAGCATAATGTCTGAGTCCATGAGTGGTAGCACATGCTAATATCTCCTTCCTCCTTAATATTAAATGATATTCTGCATGTGCCACATTTTGTTTATCCAAGCGTGGATAAACTGCTGATGCGTGGTTGGGCTGACTCCACCCACGCTGTGCACAAGGCGACAAGAGACATGGGTCAACCAGTGCCTGTTGGAGTAGGCATTTATTTTTGAGTGTAATAGGAAATCAGAATATAATTTCATTTTTTCCCCAAATGAATAGAAAATTGCCTTAACACTATATGTAGAACAATTTTTTGTTCCTTTGCATCTTTAAAATGATACCATTATAATATATTAAATTGCCACATATACAAAGATATTCCCATGATCTGGGCTTATTTTT
>NW_006185497.1:0-492 GCF_000334495.1 Tupaia belangeri chinensis | reverse complement strand
CCTTAACCACCATGCCACCTGCTGGCTTACCATGGCACTTAATTGAACGAAAACTCACCAGGGGTAGGACACTTTATGGTGACCTGGTCCACACTAATGGCTTCACAGAGACCCAGTGATTGACGAAAACCACCTAAGGAATTACTGCAGAACCACGTCTGGAGTCTGGCTCCCAAGCCGAGCGCTTCAATCACTTCCTGAAAGTTTCTGTCTGACTTCCTGTGTATGGCCCGAAAGCTCCTTGATAGTTGAAGAAGAAAAGAGCCATTCTCAGTTCCTAACAAAGTCTGTGTTCATACAGAACTTCTGGCTTCAGGAGGGGTGAGTCGTTCTTCATCGAAATGTCCTCCTTAGAGTAAAAGCCCAAGCTCGTCACCGGGAAGCATAAACAATGGAGAAAGGAGGCCATCTAGGTTAAAAAGCTATTGCTTTACTGCACATAAGCATTCCTGTTACGTCAACTGAGTGCTTCATTAGGCGATCCTCACGTAA
>NW_006185496.1:0-492 GCF_000334495.1 Tupaia belangeri chinensis | reverse complement strand
AAAATGCTGCCTTCTGCAGCATTAGAAGAGTCCACTGAACGTGCTCCGGGGAGCAGCCCGCAGAAATCCTAGCCGGTTACCATTTCTCAGTAACTGCTGACATCCCACCTTCAGGAGATTCAAAAGGCAGCTTGTGGGGTGACCCTATTTCCAAAGGGAAAGACCACAGCCACAGTTCTGGGACACTGCATAGGGATGTAAGGGAAGTGCCTCTTGAGACTCAAACTCGCCAGGCACGTCGTTAGGAAACAGTGGGGACTCCCAGGGGAATTAAAATGTTTGAACCTGTTGGGTCTTCAATTCGCTGCGGAGAGCACCGGGACATGCTTCAGCAAAGGGGTCAGAAAGAATCCCGGGACAAGCGTAAAAACAAAAACAAAACAGGGAGGCTCTCTGTGCTTGCGTTGAGGTCGGACCTAGAGAGCTGCCCCGAAGGTGCTGCGACACAGGCGGATCGTCATTGCGGAGCCACGGCAAGAGCCGGGAAAGGAC
>NW_006185495.1:0-492 GCF_000334495.1 Tupaia belangeri chinensis | reverse complement strand
GCCATCTCTCCAAATTGGGGGAAATAAAACCAAAGTGAAAGAAAATGCAACAGCACTTCCACAGAGCACACAAGAGCCACTCATTGACTAAAAACATACTGAGCGCCTACTGTATGCAAGACACTAAGCAAAGGAAAGGAGGCTAGTGAAGGGGGATTAGCTAAGGAAGGTGGAGGCAGCATGCTCACAAGTGGGGTGTGACAGGTTCCCATGATGGAGACAGTGATGCCCAGGATATGAGGTGGCTCCACCTGGAGTCCTGGATGAAGCTTCCCAAGATCTAGCCTCTGACCCCACACACTATGTACTGCCTAGAGGCAGGCTAGCCAACAAATTTAGACAGCCAAGTGGCCCTGGAAACCTCTTCTTACTCAGCATTTTTCAGATCTGAAGATGGGTCTTATACATCTAAAGTCTTGTTGAAGGTAACATTATACTGATGGAAATGATCATGGAGAACACTGATCTAACTCCTAGTCCAGGTCTCCTTCA
>NW_006185494.1:0-492 GCF_000334495.1 Tupaia belangeri chinensis | reverse complement strand
TCAGCCATGTGGGATCCAGCTGCTTTCACCAGCACCATGCATTATCTGACCCTGCATTGAGGGTCTAGGGGAGTGAACCTGTTCTGTATGCTACTGTAGAAGTCCACACATACAGTATTTTACATTCTAGCTGCAGAATTTATGCCGAGTATTAGCCCTAACATCAACCAGACACTTTGGGTGATAATGATGTGTCAGTGTGGTCTCACCAGTCATAAAAAACACATCACTCTAGTGCAGGATGTTGGCAGTGGGAGAGGCTGTGTGTGTGGGGGTGATGGCTATGTGAGAACTCTCTGTTCTTACCCCTCAATTTTGCTGTGAACCTGAACTTTTCAAAAAAAAAAAGTTTATGGACATCTAAAAACTACTTTTAAAAATTAAGTCTAAGACTGGCCCCATGGCCTGGTGATTAAGGGAGCTGAATTCTACATGGCCAACCACGCAGTTCAGATCACAGCCCCAGCAGCCTGAAAAATACACCAGGCACAT
>NW_006185493.1:0-492 GCF_000334495.1 Tupaia belangeri chinensis | reverse complement strand
TATGTCAATGATCTGTCAGTCATCACTCGCACATCTAAAAAAGCCTTCCCCATGCACATCACCATGCGAGAGAAAGTCCTGAGGTGTCTCCTTTGTGCCCTATTCCATACTGCACTTACAGTGCTTCTCCTGTGAATAGTTAGTGGCTGTTTTCTGACACCATCACTCGACTCTATCTGCTTTGAGAGTGAGGATTTTGTGTCCTAATCTGTTACGGTTTGGATAATGAGTTGTCACCCCACAAGGTCCCTATTTTGGAATTTGATCTGCAACATAATAGCGCTGGCAAGTGGTGAGGTCTTAGTGGGCAGTGAGGCACCAGCCTTCTGAAAGAATTAATGCTATCTCAGGAGAGAGAGAAAGTGAAATCTAGCTCTTGGAAGAAGAGGTTATTTCTTACAAGACAGGTTGTTACAAAAGAGAGAGTTGCCCTCAGTTCACATTCTCTCTCTGCACATAACCCACCATCTTCTCTGCTCCTGTCAACCATGT
>NW_006185492.1:0-492 GCF_000334495.1 Tupaia belangeri chinensis | reverse complement strand
AAAAAATAGAAATTTAATTTAAAAATGAAATGTAAATTAATTAATATAAATTAAATGTAAATCCTGTCTACAAAGTTTACATGGTTCTTCTTTGGGGAATTACAAGACTGAAGATCAGAACTAAATCTTGAAATTAGCTTCAGAAGAAATATGAGTGGTAAAGTATTTCTGGAGAGTCTCTGAAGTAACAAATATATACCCTTACTACAAATACATTGAATGCATAAATAATTTCTTCATATTAATTACATGCATTATTTTGCATAGATTGCTTTTAGGTAGCTTTCTATTTTCTTTTTCTACATACATTTATGAGTTTCAATAAATTTAAAACTAGTTTTATTAAATCTAGGTATTAGTTATTTGTGTTACAACATTTTCCTCACCACATTATAGCTTGTTAATGGTCCTCCCACAAGATAACTTCTCTTTAAATGAATTCTAGATCCTCTCAATCCTGTTGGATCTAGAACATATATATATATGTGTGTG
>NW_006185491.1:0-492 GCF_000334495.1 Tupaia belangeri chinensis | reverse complement strand
CAAGTCTCTTAAAAATCTGTGAGCCCTGAAAGGTCTCAGATAGGGAAGGTGCAGAACAGTGGGGTTCTGCTCTAGAGAGCCACAGAGACAGACCCAAACAGGGAGAAGCTGACACGTTTGGAAAGAAGGCAGGTTCTCGGGTCCGACAGGACACGGGAAACCCGTGGTGAGGTATTCATGCAGAAGCCATCACGTACTGCTCCAGTGGCCAGGAGCTCAAGGACAAAGAGACAAGGAGCTGAGCTACTTCCCAGGAAAAAAATCCCGCCCACTTCTGGCCTTCCCCTCCCTGCCCTACCCCTACTTGGCTTCATTTGCCCTTAGCCTCCACCCCACCCCGGAAAAACCGGTTTATGGTGCAACTGTCACCTTGCTTTTTCCAACTGTGAGATTTACAAACAGTCCTAACCAAGACCACCAGTCATTTACCAACTCACAGAGGGCCCTCGGGGTCAGGGAAGAAAAAGCAGCAGGAAGTGGACCTGGCGTCCT
>NW_006185490.1:0-492 GCF_000334495.1 Tupaia belangeri chinensis | reverse complement strand
AAAAAAAAAAAAGAAGAACTAGCTCTTTGAAGACACCAAACGATTCCACGGCCTTTCCACTGCTTGTATTGTACAGGAGAGAAAACGGTGCAGGGCAGAAAAATCGACCTGTCATTTGTTGAGTGCTCACAACATGCTAGGTTAGATATTATTCATACAATGACTCTTATTAATGTAACAATAATATGCAATTGATACTATTGTTCTTATTTTGTGCTTAGAGGAATGGGAGAGAGAAGCTCGGTCAGCTGCCTGATGTCATTCACCTTGGCACCAAAACTCAGATCCTTGGTTTTTATGTCAGTGTGCATGCTCTTTCCACTGGGCAATATAGCCAAACGGGGAGGTTGGCTATCTCTAGGACAGCCTCATGAAGTCACTGAGTGCGCATTGTTAAGCCATTCTCCATCATTTTTCATTTTTCCTAAACTTCGTTTAGGTTATTTATAAACAAAGGACACAAACTGCTTTCCATGTGTGTCGATTTAATAT
>NW_006185489.1:0-492 GCF_000334495.1 Tupaia belangeri chinensis | reverse complement strand
GAATATTAAAGAGTTTTACTTACAACTGTTTTCTTGCTGGTCAGGTTAAATAGTTTTGCAGATCTGCTAGCTGTTTAGTCTATTGTAAATCAGTCAAGTCTTTTGTTTTTCTCTCCTGGTATCTGAGTATTTTTTATTGTTTTAAATTTTAAATAATGAATTGAAGTTTGAAAATAAAATTTTCAGGATAACTAAATTATTTTATGTATTGAAAGGTATAGATAAATATTGGGCGAATATGAAAAAGTAATAGATTTTATGCTATTAAATATACTGATCAATCTTATTGTGTACAACACACCCCTCACAAATTTTTATTAACTTAGATAAACTCCTCTTCATCAGTAGTATAAATAATTTTTTTTGCTACCATGTGGTGAAAGACAGAGAGACAGGAAGACTGAAAGTGAAAAATAATTCCCCAGTGGGAGTGGCCATTCTGCAATACCTTCTCCTGGTTTTACAGCTCAAGATTTTGGGCATTGGGACCAG
>NW_006185488.1:0-492 GCF_000334495.1 Tupaia belangeri chinensis | reverse complement strand
AGCCATTACTCTAACTGCTGGTCCCTCATGGCTCTCAGGTCTCTTGACTACAGGACTCCCACAGTCTTCCCCATAAACCCACTGATCAACAATCCGACACAGAAAATACTGAGTATTAGACTTTAATCAACAGTGTAGGCAAATAAACGGGGCAAACACTGATTGAACTTGGAAATGATTCAAAGCAGAGAAGGAGACGAACACAGAGAAGTGGATGACAGAATCAGGGTTAGAAAATACTGGTAGGTTCTACTACGAGCCCCAAACCGGTAAGATTGATCTAACAGGAATAAATGCAAAGCCCTGCGTTTAGGTTAAAAATTGGCTGTACAAATAAAAGTGGAGAAGCTGAATGTACATTCTGGAATGGTGACGAAAGGCGCTGTGCCCGTGGCCTAACAGTTAGGATCCCACATGGCTGGGCTAGCTGGTGGCATGGTGGTCGGGGCGCTGGACTCCCACTTAGTCAAGTGGGAGTTCAAGTGTCTGACC
>NW_006185487.1:0-492 GCF_000334495.1 Tupaia belangeri chinensis | reverse complement strand
TTACGCTAACTGCTGGTTCCCCATTTGAACAAACTTTTATAAATAACAGGAACAAATTTCCTTAAAACAAACAATCACTGACTAACCCCAGTTTCAATGGCTCTGCATTAGTGTAGTGGTTCTTGACCAGGACAATTTTGTACCCAGGGAACCTCTGGCAGTACCTGGAGGCAGTTGTTTGTTTGTTTGTCATAACTGGGTGGTGTTACTAGCATCTACTGGATAAAGGCCAGATGCTGTTCAACAAGTTCAAGTACCTAGCAGAAACTCCTACCTACATGGACAGTTAGCTGATCCAAAATGTCAATAGTGGCAAGGCTTAGAAATGCCACTTCAGAGATATGAAATCTGAGCTCCTGAGGCAAGTATGTCCCTGACCTTCATCTCCAACCTCACCCTCTTACAATTTGGCCTAAGATTTTCCATCACAGTCAGTCTTGAACTCATTGGTCTCAGGAAGTTAAAAAAGTGGCTAGGAGAACCAGCAGATGG
>NW_006185486.1:0-492 GCF_000334495.1 Tupaia belangeri chinensis | reverse complement strand
AAAAAAAAGTTAAAGCACCGTTCAAGGGAATAAAATCTTGCTGTGTGTCAAACACTTAGCATGTTACCTCATTTAATTGCAGGATGATCAGAATAACTATAAACTCTGTTACTCAGCTGGTAAAATTTTGATTTCAATAAGTGTTCAACCAAACTTACATAGCTAGAGATAGTTGAAGAAAGTCTATATGATTCTAAAGCCTAGGTGCTTTCAGTGTTGTATCTTATGCAATTTTGATATTATAATGCACTCACTTGCCAACCCAATGTGGAAAAATCCTTTTTAGGAGAAACACATAGAGACGTGGATGATTCTAAAATCCTTCATAATCACCACACAATATAATTTCCTACAAAGGACTCATGTATTCATTTTCCCTTATTGAGACTCTCCTGAGTATCATACCATTAAAATTAATGCTAAAATGGGGCTGGTTTCATGTTCTGGTGGTTAAACTAGCTGAATCCTACATGGCCACCTATACGGTTTGAG
>NW_006185485.1:0-492 GCF_000334495.1 Tupaia belangeri chinensis | reverse complement strand
CCAGGCTCTGTCTTTGTTCCCCTCTCACTCTCTTACCGTGGCCTGACTTCTCTGTCCCTGCCTCCCTGGCGGCCGAGATGCTGAGGTTTTTGAAGGAAAATACCTGCTCTCTCTGAGCGTGCCCAGAGGCAGTACTCTGCTGAGTCTCTCAGGGCACAGCTATCCCAGGGTGCTGAGGGATCTGGGCTTCAATGACATTCCCTAAGGTTGCTGAGAGATGCAGTGGACAAATCCTTACCCCCACTGTATGGACTGACGATGGAGTTCGAGGTCTGAAAGACAACACAAAGACATACTAACAAACAAGAGGCACGTTTATGTGTGAAATGATTATTTTGCCCATGGTTAGTTTGTTCCTTAAAAGTCACGTGAACATCACGTGACACCCAATGACTCCCACCTGACTCCCCCACGTGACGACAACCGGACCCCCGCATGACATCCGCATGACACCCCAACGCGACACTGGGACACCGTGGCACTGGGACATTG
>NW_006185484.1:0-492 GCF_000334495.1 Tupaia belangeri chinensis | reverse complement strand
TTTACTCTTAGTTATTTCTAAATATTCTGTTCACTGCTCTTAGTTATTTCACTCTTAGTTATTTTGAAATAGCTACAAATCATTATTAATTATAGTCACTCTACTGTACAATGGATCTCCAAACCTGTTCTTTCTGTCTATCTGAAATTTTGTAACCTTTGATCAACAGCTCTGTATTCTTTTGTCCCCTGTGGTCCTTCCTTCTCAGCTTCTAGTAACCTTCCTTACTATTTACATCTATGAATTTGAAACTTTTAGAGTCTACATTTAAGTGAGATCATGTAGTATTTATCTTTTTATGGTTGGTTTATTTCACTTAGCATAACATTCTCCAGATTTATCCACATTGTTGCAAATGACAGGATTTCTCCCCCTTTTTAAGGCTGGATAGTATTTCATTATGTATATATATCATATTTTCTCCATTCATCTGGTGATGAACATTGAGGTTGAATCTATATCTTGGGTCTTATGAATAGTACTGCAATGAAC
>NW_006185483.1:0-492 GCF_000334495.1 Tupaia belangeri chinensis | reverse complement strand
CCATTACGCTAACTGCTGGTTCCCTGAGCTACATCTCTTGATGCAGTGAATATTATAACATCTATTACATGCTAAGCATCATGCCAAGTTCTACGAATACAAAGATGAAGAAGAAACAATGCCTACCCTCAAGGAACCAGTATACTAAAGAAGTCTTTTAAAGGAGATGGGAAGAGGGAAGAGTAAAAGGAAAAAGCCAGGAAGAAGCATTACCCCCAGAAAAGTCAAATTTCAGTTGGCAAGGGGCCTCAAGAGTGCAGGTACAGATTAAATAGCCTAGGAACTTGATCCCTAGGTTTATCAATTCTGTAGAAGCAAATGAGACTAATCTCCGTCTTTATTCCCTGCCTACCTAATTTACTTCAGCCCACACCATTAGAACAAGTATGTTCCTTTCTCTACTTCATCCTCCTTCAAAAAACTGGGAGAAGGGACCGGCTCTCCTCCTAGAAACTTTGTTTTTCCCAAGAGCTTAAAATCCTAATTGATAAA
>NW_006185482.1:0-491 GCF_000334495.1 Tupaia belangeri chinensis | reverse complement strand
ATCTGCTGGTCCTGGGAGAGAGACTCCTAAAAGCCTCTTGTGACACTGTGATTCTCCCTCAAGCTTTCCAGGCTGCCAGGATCACAGGCAAACCCATGGGTGTGCTCAGCATATTCAAGTTGACCTAAGAGTGAAACCCAAGACCTTCCCAGATGACAGCAGTATTGTAAAGTAGTACCTTACCACTTGTGCCACTGCAGATGGATGTTTTGCCCATAAGCAAGTTGAAGCAGCAGTTGGAGTCAGAGGTTCAGTGGTCAGGATAAGGTATACATGTTCTCAGAGAACCCTGGATTTGAGGCTTGCTCTGCTGCCTTCTACATCCTTCTGTTCTACTTCTATGTAGTCTTCTAATCTCTAAAGTGGAGTCTTCTAATCTCTAACAGCTATCTCATAGGGCTGGTGTAAAAACTGGCTATAAGACAGAGTGAGAACCTTGTACAAGGTCTGGCATAAAACAGGCATTCAGGGACCAGCAGTTAACGTAATGG
>NW_006185481.1:0-491 GCF_000334495.1 Tupaia belangeri chinensis | reverse complement strand
CTCACCTCAGATGAAATAAAAGAAGGCAGACATTCAGGGCCTCCAGGACACCCCTCGATGGAGGAAGTGTGCATAATGGGCCCGAGATGAAGACCTCGGCCATGTGCACAGCGGTCCCTGGTGCTTTGGAGGCACACCGAGGGCAGCTCGTTCCGAAGTAACTTCTTGGGGTCTCAGTGGTGAAACCCAGACAGCGTCTGAAGAGGGCTGCTGGCAGCACTGCCTCCCTCCGCAGCTGCTGTGGCCGTGGGGGCTGGAGCCGGGCAGGACAGGGCAGCAGGAAGTGCGACGTGGGACCCTGTGCTCTGTCTTCCCCGGGCCGGATGAGGCAGGCACGTGCTTCCCCAGAAGTGTGACACTGACTGCCCAGTCCGACAGGTGCACCCTGGGGGCAGAGAGCTTGGAGAGTGAGGGTAGGAATGAGGCAGAGAAGATGGCTCCTTTTGGGGAAAGAAGTGTTCGGCAGGGGCCAGCAGGTGGCGTGGTGGTTA
>NW_006185480.1:0-491 GCF_000334495.1 Tupaia belangeri chinensis | reverse complement strand
AATACACATTTCCACAAACTTTTTGAAGACCTCTCCTATTTAAGGTGTACATGTGAACTGATTACCGTCATTAATTTGCATATCCATCAGTCACCTGGTTACCATTTCTTCTTATTTGGATCTGAAAGGTTTATCTCTACTAGTGAACTTGGCAATTCCAAACAAGTAACACCTTCTCAGCAATCATCCAGTTATATCCACCATGAAGGGGATTTCCTGCTCTTTGATCTTACCATGCCTTGATCATGGCTCCCAGGAGACTCACAGCCATGTAGGGAAGGTAGACTGTGGGGTTGAGAGCTAGACAAGGGAGCAAGTGTCAGCTCACAAAGGAGAGTTGGGGAATGGACAGGCCATCCCTACTGGAAACCATGTGGCGGTCAGGCCATTCCGCCAGCTGACTTCGCTGCTTGGAAGAACTCTTTTTCCTTTTCTTTAGTTTGCTATAGGTTGCATGTACTTTCCAGAGGGACAAAGAGAGACAGAGAAAG
>NW_006185479.1:0-491 GCF_000334495.1 Tupaia belangeri chinensis | reverse complement strand
GAAATGATTTCAAGTGTGCTGTACAGTATGTGGGTAGGTTACATGCAACTACTAAGCCATTTTGAACATCCTTGGATATTGCTGTTTATGGGGATCCTGGAACCAATCGCCCATGGATATTGAGGGAGGATGACAATGGGCTGCTTTGGAGATTTTTTCCTCTTTATCTCTGGTTTGAGCTGTTCTACCTCAAAGTTCTGGTTGTTTGCTTGGCTTTTACAGAGTTTCATAAACCTAGCTTGATGTCTTACTTCTGTTTTGCTCATTTCTTAGCTGTTATTTACTCAAATCCTGCCTCATTATCTGTCATCTTTTTGGCTCTTTAATTATGGGGACATTAGAACCCTTCACTGCATCCCATTAATTCTCGATCTGAGTTATCTATTGATTTATCTTTCAACCATTAGCTCTCTATTCTGTTAAATTCACCTTCTAAATTATTTTAATTTCAGTAAACAGTTTCTCAGCTCTGAAACTTTCTTTGATTCTTT
>NW_006185478.1:0-491 GCF_000334495.1 Tupaia belangeri chinensis | reverse complement strand
ATTATTCTGCCTACTAAATTAGATTTCTGGGATCAAGTCAGGTCTTTATAGGAAAAGAATAGGAAGCTAAGAGCTGAAACAGGGTCACTTGTATGAGGAAGTGTGAAATCCATGACCCACTAAATTGTCTTACATTCTTTGGATTACTGACGTAGCTTCCTATCTCTTGAAAGACAAGAATTACCTTCTCTTGCCTAAACACCAAAACATTACCTCACCGGAGGAACTTGTCATGCAATGATACTTGTTTTCTTCACACATTTACTCCTCTACCCTTAGTGCTTCCCAACAGCTAACCAGAGACAAGTCCCAATGAAATTTCATGCAGGAGAGCACGTTCTTGCTCCAGACACACATGAGGAAGTTGTAAGACTTTGCTATGCTAACACATACAGGTGTGAACCAGGAGAGTACCTCCCTATGGGAGTGGATCTTGAAGGTATAAATGTGTTATGGCAAAATAGAAGTCTAAAGACTTGGGACCAGTAGTT
>NW_006185477.1:0-491 GCF_000334495.1 Tupaia belangeri chinensis | reverse complement strand
GGGACATACCTGTAGGGGGCAGAAGTTTGAGCATTGCACCTGGTTGTTCACTTCGCTTGGAAGGAGCAAAGGGCACACCAACTCTTAGTCATGTGATTTATAGACAGCCTCTGGGGCAGTCCCACAGATCCGGCCCGTGCACACTGAATTTACCAGTTGATTTCAGAAAGAAAACCTTAGTTCCTAGTTCTCAGCTTCAGGAACAGTGAAGTGAAGGGTGCACTGTTACTTCTACATAACACACAGCTTACACACTCCACTTCCCATTTCTCTTAGCAAAAAGAGGAAGGGCTGCCCGGCCACTTTTCAGTTCCACTTGGCCAAGGCCTGAATAGCCATGACCTGTGCCCCATCCAGGTTGCTTCTTTTTGTTTTAGTGCAGTTTTATTGGGGCGTGTGTAAGTAGACCTCCACCGGACAAACAGCTTGTGGGAAGGACACCTGCATCTCTGCTTTTACAGTGACAGTCGTACTCTGTCTCACACAGGACA
>NW_006185476.1:0-491 GCF_000334495.1 Tupaia belangeri chinensis | reverse complement strand
TGTGTGTGTGTGTGTGTGTCTGGTGAGTTCATGTGTCCTGTAGTAGCAAATTAAAAATAAAAGTAATAATAATAATAATGGTAAAATGAAAGGGTTAAAAAAAAAAACTATTGAATCTCAGACAATGAAAGCTACAGAGGAAACATACTTTGAGGAAAGATAAAAGAGGACTGAAGCTTAAATGGAAGATGAGAAAGGGAGATATATAGTTGATCCCATAATTTATGAGTAAAGTTAATTTGTTAAAATTTATGTCTAATTCTTAAAATTCATGTTTCTTGTTATTCTATTGACTTATTTTCAAGATAATACTAATAAAATGATTATATTCACAAATTTTGACTTGTTCTTGATTTCAAAAGAACTACTTCTGGATTTCATCACTGAGCTTGAACTTGTCTTCACATGCACATTTTTTATAGAGATCTGTGTTACCCTTGGGACCAGATAATAGCATGGTAGTTAAGGTGCTGAATTCTCACCTGGCTGAC
>NW_006185475.1:0-491 GCF_000334495.1 Tupaia belangeri chinensis | reverse complement strand
ATTTTTTTTCTGTAAATCCTTAAAATATTTTATCATTTTACCAATCTCATTATACATATGATCTAATTGGAGTAATGGTTGTATAATCTGTGAGGTTTAAGTGTTTCGATCAAGGGCCTTTTTTTTTTTCTTCCATTTTTTTCTTTCTCTTTAGCCCAAGGATGTCTGATTATTCTATCCTCAAATGATAAAGATACTGTGCTTCCTCCAAAGAATTACTTTTGCACATCTGTTAAAAATCAGTTGGCCCTATTTATTGTCTGTTTCATTTATCAATGTGTCCTCCTTTGACCAATGTAACATTTACTGCCTATATGACAAATATTGAAACACAGGCGATTTGATTCTTGTTTCTCAAAATGGCTTAAATATTCAAATTCATTTGTCTTTTTGTGTAAGCATTCTTATACGAAGATAAAAGCTTATATTCTTTACTTTTACACTGTAATTTTCTGTTTTTATCTCTATCTAAATAAATTATGTTTTTTTTT
>NW_006185474.1:0-491 GCF_000334495.1 Tupaia belangeri chinensis | reverse complement strand
CCATTATGCCATCTGCTGGTCCCTCAAAATCTTAAATTTAACCATATCTTCAAAGTCCCTTTTGTCAGATAAGGTAACAGATTCCTAGGTTCTGGGCATTATCTTTCGCCTTCCACATATGCCTCTCTCAGACACAGCAGTTGCCAGATTGTTGGTCAGAACTCCAGTTCTCCAGGCAGTCCCTTCTGCAACCTAGCTTGGCCTCCCAAAGCATGGTGATTTCAGGGCTCTGGCTAGCAAGAGGTCAGGCTCCAAGACACAAGCACTTGTCTAGTCTCTGCTACTATCATATTTGCTCATGTCTCTTTGACCAAAACAAGTCACATAGGCAATCCAGATTCAAGAAGTAGACAAAAACTCACCTCTTTATGAGAGGAACTGTGCCATCACATTAGAAGGGCTTAAATGCTAGGAAGGAAAGGAGGGTTGGTGCCATTTTCTGTTTTTTCCTTAATTACAGGCATGTCCAATCACCAGCAAGTGAGAGAGAG
>NW_006185473.1:0-491 GCF_000334495.1 Tupaia belangeri chinensis | reverse complement strand
AGAGAGAGAGAGAGAGAGGCAGGCACGGGCATTTTTCACTTACTGAAATTAAATGATTAGGTTGCCGGGAATTCATGGTGCGTTTTTGTATATAAAATTGCATCAGGACCTTCCGATCACTTAATATGTGAATGTATAATTAAATAAGTTTTACTAATACCAAAGAAAAGGCAATATTCCAGACTCAACCTGTACTAATTATTTTTGACATTTCACTGTTACCTCTTCTCTGCAGATGGCATCTGGCGTATCAGCCTGGTGTCCTTTTCTCTTTGCTTCTCATTTCCAGGAGCTTTAGCTTTCTTTTTGTCCCTGATGCTCTGCAGTGTCACGACAATGTCCAATCTGGTGGAAACCCATCCTCTCCAGACAGCACTGTTTGTCGGGAAGGGCCAGACTCACGTCTAGAGAAGGGTCAGCTTGGGGCTGGCCAAGCCACACTCTCACTCCTGCCCCTTTAGACACCGCTTCTGGGGTGTCTGTTAGACAGA
>NW_006185472.1:0-491 GCF_000334495.1 Tupaia belangeri chinensis | reverse complement strand
AAAAAAAAAAAAAAAAAAAGAAAAGCTCTTAACCAGCTTCCGCTTAGCTGACTCATCTGGTAACAGATATTAGCCCTTGTCTGTGTGGTATACAACATGCAGAAGGCTACCCCAGCACAATGAATGCTCATGGTCAGAGGCTGGCATGAACCTGAACACTTCTGTTTCATCAGGTGAGTTATGGGCTCCCTGACAACCCATCCTACTTATTCCCAAATCTAATATAACTTTGCTTGTGAAATTTCATTATTATTCAATTATTTATTAAATCAAAATTGAGTATGTGAGTTAAAAAAGAAAGTTGTTCTAATGAAAACGAAGATAAATGATTTGAAAGAATGAATGAATGTGAGGCACTGAAAAAAAAAATCTCTGTCAAGTTAGTTGTGGGTATGACCATTATAAAAGATTAGGAAGAAAGTAGTTAAATCTAGAAATTTTTACTTTGCAATTGTCTATCAGTACTCACTTTGCTTTAAGGAAACTGAAAT
>NW_006185471.1:0-491 GCF_000334495.1 Tupaia belangeri chinensis | reverse complement strand
TAAATAAAGTGAAATAAAATCATTATTTTTTCATGTAAAAATACAGAAAAGAGGAAGCCCATTACCATCACTCAAAGGCACCCCTGGCGACACCTGGACAGACTGGATGGCTAACTGAGCTGTGGTGACTGACAGTGGAAGGACAGCTCAGTGACCCCCTGCACTGAGTCTGAGACCCGACCGGAGTCAGTGCCAGGCCCACCATCTGCTAGCTACGCCACCTGGGGCAGGACACTGTGACCCACTCAGCGGCCATCGTGGGCAGCATGGCAGTGCTGCAGTTTGAACACGTCCCCCATGATGCAGAAGCTGAGCCACTGTAACTGGTTTCGGAAGGTGAAAATTTGATCCAATTATGGCATCAAAACGTGAGGCCTTGATGAAGAGATTAGGATTGAGGTCATTAGTGAGGGGCCCTCGGGACTGAGTTGAGGTGTGGTTTTTTGTTTCGTTTTAGTTCTTGCTATAGGGCACATGCGCTCAGCAGAGAG
>NW_006185470.1:0-491 GCF_000334495.1 Tupaia belangeri chinensis | reverse complement strand
TTATTTTATAGTACAGTTTTGTTGTTCCTGTGGAATAATTGTGCAGTGTTTTGAGATTTATAAATTAAAGTACTTAAAATACTGAGAACAACCAATAAGAATGAAGTGACCAGCAATGCGTGAACAGATTTGTAACAGTGCTTCTGCATAGTACGGGCCTGTGTCACCTGGATCTCAGAGGGACCAGGGACACTGAGTCCCAGCCTGGGGTATCTGATACCCCGCAGTAACAACGGGAATGCCTTTGCTACTGTGAAATACTAAGTTCAAAACACCCTAGTAATTCGCATTTCTAATTTTCAATAACCCCTGATCTTTGACAAAGCTCAGATGGCTTCTTATTGTGAACATGCGACTACTGGGTGCAAGTCATGCTCAGCTGCTGTGAGAAAAACTGAGAGCAACGGCGGTCTGTCAGCGCTCAGAACTCAGGGACAAAATTTGCAATGACCAAACTTTGAAAGCTTGGAGGACATTATGAAAATCTATGT
>NW_006185469.1:0-491 GCF_000334495.1 Tupaia belangeri chinensis | reverse complement strand
GTTCCAACCAGTTTCCGTGTCCTACCAATGTCCACTGACTTGCTATTTCACTAATATGTTGATTTCTTACAATTCATTGAATTTCAATGACTCTGCAACTGGAAATAAGAGACACTTCTGTTAATTCTAGAAATTTCCCCAGACTGCCTTCCTACAATATACAGTGAGTGTGCTCTGGGCCGGGGGTGGGGGGACACACATGTACGAGGCACTGGAAGACAGTGATGCCGCCACCTGTTCACCACTTGTAGCTTTGCCCTTGATACTTTGTCCCTTCTTGTTTATACCCATAGCTTCTACTAATCGGATAGAGCCAGAAAGTCTGGCCAACTAGAACTCCTTTTATGTATGCTGATGTAATTCCTAAAGAACACATGGGCAAGGCAGGCACATGACTGAAGACCACTTTGGTCCAAAATACCTCAAAATAACTTACCTTCCAAATAGTTCAAAGAGAGCAGCCCGAGAGACTCTATGTGGCTGGTAAACCG
>NW_006185468.1:0-491 GCF_000334495.1 Tupaia belangeri chinensis | reverse complement strand
AACTGCAGTCAGTCATGTGGAAGTCAGTGACATAACCAGGACACCATGTGCTGGCCCCTACACTATACATGTTCTATGCAATATTTGGAGCATACACTAAGAAATTATTTGTGTTTATCTAAAATGTAAATATCACTGGGCATCCTGTGTTTCATTTGGCCACCTAACCCCCAATAGATGCTAATGATCATCCAGGATTGTAAACCTCTGCTCTAAATGCAGCCTATTTATGTAAATACGTGTCCTGAAATTTCCTAAATAGTTGTAACTTCAAATATTCCCTCCCAAGGAGGTCATGGATCACATCTTGGGAAGGAAGGCCTGTGCAAGTCTAATAAAGCCAGGGGATAGAGAAAGAGAGTTTCCAGGTGACTTACATACAGGACATTCCTATATTTAATGATGCTGTCCTGTGTCATTTTTTCACTACGTGGACTCCCTAAAGGTCCTGTGTTCTGCCATGTATTTATTTTTTAGAGAGATTTTTGCTA
>NW_006185467.1:0-491 GCF_000334495.1 Tupaia belangeri chinensis | reverse complement strand
ACTGGCTCATACTGGTTCAAAGTAGTTCTGACTGTTTCAGACCAGCTGTAACTTGTTCAGACTGGTGCAAACTGGTTCAAATCGGTTCAGACCAGTTTGGACTGGCTCAAACTGGTTCTTATCAGTTCCAACAGGCTAAAACCAGTTCAGACTGGCTCACACGGGTTCAGAATGGTTCTGACTGGTTTTGACCAGTTCAAACTGGTTGAGACTGGTTCTAACTGGTTCATACTTGTTCAGACCAGTTCTGACTGGTTCAAACTGGCTCAAACCAGTTCCATTTTGCTTGGACTGGTTCATGCTTGTTCAGACTGGTCAAGACTGGCTCAAGCAGGTTTGGACTGATTCAGACTGGATCAAACTGGTTAAAACCAGTTCTGGTCGGTCCATACTTGCCCAAGCCAGTTCAGGCTGGTTTCAACTGGTTCAGACTGACTCAAACTTGTTTTGACTGGTTCATACTGGTTCAGACCAGTTCCAACTGGTTCAGA
>NW_006185466.1:0-491 GCF_000334495.1 Tupaia belangeri chinensis | reverse complement strand
CCTCTATTCTTTATAAATTACCCAGACTCAGCTGTTTCTCTTATTAGCAACACTGCTGATTATAACACATGATCAGTGAACATAAGAGTTGGCAACAGTTGCAGTCGTGTAAAATTTAGAAGTGGTTATGCATTTTAACACCTTGATACTGTTTCCTTTCCTTTCTTTGAAAAGTTTACTCTGTAAGTACAATACAATACGTTAAATTTGTTCCATTTCCTTGTGTTTTTTTTCATATCCTGAGAATTTTTTCAAAATATGATTTATCCGTTTTCTCAATGCATACCTTTTCAATATTGTTAGTCAATACATCAAAGAAGCAATTTGAACACTTTCCAAAAATTAATAAATTTGATAAACTATTTTAATGAATATGTTTCTCTTTGTTCACTAGACTAATGTCTGGAACAGGACTTTGGGACTATGAACCTAGAGGATTTTGCTTGAGGGACACCTCAGAAGGCTCAGGGCTCTTACAGCAAGGCAGCTGT
>NW_006185465.1:0-491 GCF_000334495.1 Tupaia belangeri chinensis | reverse complement strand
AATAGGGTTTAACATTTTTATATATTCTGATGATCTCTTAAAAATCTGAATATTTTGCACATTAAAGCTCAATATAATTACTGATACATATGATTTTAGTTCTACTTTCTCAATCTGTATTTGTTGATGTTTTTCCTCTTGCCTTCTTCTGGATCAGTTTTCATTGCACTGTTTTATCCTCTATTAGCTTAATGCTTGGGCGTGCTTCTATTTTTCTTTTAACAGCTATAATAGTTATTATTTGTCCTCGGTTTCTGAATGCTTATTACAAATTTGTACTTTCATCTCTTCCTCATAAGCATGAAGACCTTAAAACTCTTTAACTCTCTTTATCCCCTTTCTGACTTACACATCATTTACGAGTGTAGATTAATTATATGATTTTAACTCCCACAGTACACTCTGGCACTATTGTTCGTGTTTTCTAATATTGGTATTTAATTTCCCTGAGGATTTATCTTTTTTTTGAACAGATTTTCACTATAGGGCGC
>NW_006185464.1:0-491 GCF_000334495.1 Tupaia belangeri chinensis | reverse complement strand
ACTTACCTCTCACAGGTGTCACCTTTATTCAAAGCTTCTGTATTGAAATCTTTCCAAATCAAAATAAAATGGAGTAATTTGTATGGCTATTTCTGTCATCATAAAGTCCATATTTTTCAGTTTTCTCTTGTAGGTTTAGGGAGGAATTGGCTAAATCACATATGGGAACTTTGAGGCTATTTGCGAAGTGGCCTAATGTGCCAGGAGGTGATTAGGCTGGTTGGTAGAGCTGGTACTTCCCTGATAGACTGAGACCCAAAATTAGAACCATGAAATTTGACTTCAATTTACTGCAATTCCACACACACCTGTTGACATCTACGATATATGTGGGCTCCAGACACTGCGCTAGCAGTTGGAGCAGATGAATGAGACATGGGAAGTACCCTCGAGTTCTCGATAGACAGGGTTATGAAGCAAAGTGACTAGTACTGCAGTGAAGCTATAGAGAGCTGTGGTGGGAGCATAAAGCTGGGTTGATCACCAGGCCT
>NW_006185463.1:0-491 GCF_000334495.1 Tupaia belangeri chinensis | reverse complement strand
TGTGCTTGCCAGAGAGAGGTAGAGACAAAAGGAAAAGAAAAAAGTATCCTTCAATGGGACTTCGTCACACTGCAGTCTGTGGGGGTTTGGAGCATATATGTGCATGCGCCTGCCATTTTCTTCAAGCCAGCAGGGCCAGGATTTAAACTGCTGTTGGCCATGTGGGATTTGGCGCCCTTAACCACTAGGCTACAGGGCCAGCCAATAAATGCTTACTTTAAATGCTCACTTTAAATGCTCACTACCAAGTGAGGGGCATTAAGGAGGTGCCAGGCCTTTCTCTGAGAGCGGTACCCCCATTTCATGGAGCTCTCATACACTCCATGACTATAGCACTCCTAGTATTGCCATTTCGCAGACGTAGGAGCCCAAGCCAGAAGGCTCTAAGAAATCTGCTTCATAAAAGGAATCTGGAAAGTGGAAAAGGAGGTATATTACTGCCCTTTGCTGTGTAAAAAATTACCACATGCTGGAGGGGTGGGGTGTGTGAA
>NW_006185462.1:0-491 GCF_000334495.1 Tupaia belangeri chinensis | reverse complement strand
AGTTAAATAAAATAATTCTTAATAAAAAGAGGGGCCCAGCTGGCAAGGAGCCAAAGTCTCTGGCCAAGTGAGGAGTTCAAGCTTGCCAATGACGATGCAAGTTAGCTAGCTAAGAGGTGGGTCCTCCAGCCCATTTGAGCCTTCAGATGATTGTAGTCCAGGCTGCCAATGTCTTGAGAGACTCCGAGCCAGAATTCATTCAATTTAGTTACTCCCAGAAACTGTGACTTAACAAATCTTTGTTGTTTTGTGTTGCTAAGTTTTGGGGTAATTTGCAACTCAGCAATAGATACACGAACACTCAAAAATAGGAAGAAACAGAAAGTAAAACAGTGTTTACCAGTGGCTGGGGGGCAGGGAGAATGGGGAGTCTTTGTTCAATGGTACAGAATTTCAGTATGGAATTATGAAAATGTTCTGGAGATGGATAATTGGGATGATTTGCCCAATGACATAAATGCACTTAATACCTTTGAAATGTGTACTAAAAA
>NW_006185461.1:0-491 GCF_000334495.1 Tupaia belangeri chinensis | reverse complement strand
CCCCTATGGCTCTGGTTCTGCACGCCAGGCCTCGGTGGTTTCTGAGCCCCTGGAGCAAAGTCCCACTCTCAAAAGCCCACGCCAGTCTGTGGTGTGAGGCTGTGGTCACCCGGTCCTAGCCCAGGGTGGAGACCTAGTCTCCCACTTTCCAGCACGTCCCAGATGGTTCAGCTCTGCTAAGTGGTGCTGAGTATCAGTCTGGGACACACCAAGGTCTGTGTGACCATGGGCCTGGGTCCTCGAGTCCATCCATTAAAAGCCCTGTGGGTAGAAGTCCCCCGGCCACCAGCTCCACGTGGAGGAGTAGCTCCTAAACAACGAGGCAGCTGGTTGACCAGAAGACAGAGGATAGGAGAGATAAGGAACAGAGGCAGATGCATACTGATGAAGAGAAAATGAAAGAGAAAGGAACTTCTCTTACACAGGCTTGGGTGATGCCAAAATTAAATGGGATCCATTTGCTCCCCAAGCTGATTCTGAGAAGCCCTTCC
>NW_006185460.1:0-491 GCF_000334495.1 Tupaia belangeri chinensis | reverse complement strand
TTTTTTTTTTTTAAACAAAACAAAACAAAACCTAATTGCAACAAGAACTAACCTTTATGTGTGTAACTAATATGGAAAGATATCCAAGATAAGTGAAAAAAGCATGGCACAGGACATATATGAAAGTATGCCGCCGTTGTGTCATGAACAAACCATTACCATTGCAATGATGGTAGAAAATAATCAAATGAGTGATAAATAGCAAATTGAGGATAACAACTACCTGGCGAAGAGAGAGGAGCTAAAGCAGGGGAAAGGGATTGAGAACAGGAAAACAATGAACTTGATTACAGAGTGAATGTGAGTAAGTACTTGTATCTTATAGCCAAATACAGAAGGAACGTACGTGTTCATTGAGGAATAGAAGGACAGATTGCGGCATGTGTACAACGGAATAGTATTCAGTCTTGACGGAAGGTGATCTTGCCTCTGCAGCAACGTGGATGAACATACAGGACGTTAGCCAACTGAGTTCATAATCTCACTTACAC
>NW_006185459.1:0-491 GCF_000334495.1 Tupaia belangeri chinensis | reverse complement strand
TTCTTCTGATCTGGCTGAAGACAGTGACCAATCCTTCTGTGAGTTTGCCCCAAGACAATGAATACCTTGCCCTTGTCTTCTGGATGTACCTCACACTGACTCCTCTTACTTCAGCTCTGCTTCTTGTTTGCTATGGCAGAAACATGGCAGACTCTGGGCTGGTCTCTCCCCAGTGTTGGCCTTGCTGAACAAATTCCTTTCCTTATTCACCAAATTCGGTATCTTGAGATTAGCTTTTGTTGAGCACGGACCTGACTTTTGGTCCTTGGAAGGAGCACCCCTGCTCATTCGGTCACCCAGTGTAAGAAGCGCCAGGCACCCTCTGGCTTGCTGGGGGGTGCTGTGGGCCTGGGATTGGCACTGTCAGTGCCAATGACTGACCAGAAAGCTCTTGGCTTCCCCAGAGATTCTTTTTGTCCCCAAAATGTATCATTTTCCAAGTAGCAAATATTGGCTCTTCAGTTATTTCCATTTTATACCTTTTGAAAACA
>NW_006185458.1:0-491 GCF_000334495.1 Tupaia belangeri chinensis | reverse complement strand
AAAGATATTATTACCCTTCTTTTACGGGAAAGGGGAGAAAATGAGGCTTGCCGAATTGATGGCACGCTACCAAATGAGTAAGGCAAGATTCAAAATTAAATCTGAGTCCAGAGTCAATACTCCTATTTGTTTTATTTTTCAGCAACTCATCTTTCCCCATAATGATGGGTATTTGCTAAAGAAGAAGCCCAGAAATGTTTGCTATATTCTATATATGTTCTTTCATTTAGTTTTACCATTGCTTTTAAAAACACATTTCCCGAATGAAAATCTCCGAATTAGGACATCTCATACCTGTGAGACTTTCTAGACCCGTGAGGTCTGACCGCTCCTGTCAGGAGCACACTAGAAAGAACTGGGGAGACAGGGTGGTGGGGGTGGGAGGCCATTCCCCCAGTGGAGTTTGGTGCATCTGCAATCTCTTCTCCTTCATTTCTCCTTTCCGTCAGGATTTGGAACCTGCGTGCACACATGCCCAGTGTGTTTTTCAA
>NW_006185457.1:0-491 GCF_000334495.1 Tupaia belangeri chinensis | reverse complement strand
GTGAGGCCTCTAGTGATTTCTTTCACTCTGGTTATTAGTAATGTGTCTTCTCTATTTTGCTAGATATTTATTAGTTTTATTGATCTTTCCTAAGAGACAGCTGTATGCTCTACTCTATGGTTTTTCCGTTTTCAATTTTATTAGTTGCTACTTTTATCTTCATTATTTCCTTCCTTTTGCTTGCTTTAGATTTATTTTGCTTTTTTTGGCTTGTTTGTTTCTTAGGTGGAGGTTTTGGTATTGATGTAAAACCTTTCTTTTCTATTACAAGCCTTGAATGTCATAGTTTCACTCTAAGTGCTACTTTACTTGCATCCCACACTTTTTTGCTTCGAAGACTTTATTTTTTAGAATGCCACAATTTTGATAAGCTATGTTTTCATTTTTGTTCAGGTTAAAATCTTTCTAATTTTTCTCTCATGGTGGAGGCCATCCTGTGTGACGATGGCCCGGATCTGCTGGAAGACAACCTGGGTGACCTGGCACACGGG
>NW_006185456.1:0-491 GCF_000334495.1 Tupaia belangeri chinensis | reverse complement strand
TACTTGTTATGCCCAACATAAGAAATATTGGGAAAAACAGTAGTGGTCAGGACTCAAGAAACCAAAATTGCATCTGATGGCCAGAAGGGCTGTGTGTTTGAAGTGAGCCTTGCGAATCTACAGAATGATGAAGTCACATTTTGGAAAATCACGCTAATTACTGTGGATGTTCAGGGCAAAAACTGCCTATTTAACTTCCATGGTGTGGATCTTACCCATGACAAACTGTGTTTCATGATCAAAAAAATGGCAGACTATGATTATTGAAGCTCATGTTGATGTCAAGATCACCAATAGTTATTTGCTTCATCTCTTCTGTGCTGGTTTCACTAAAAAATTGCAATAATCAGATGCAGAAGTCCCCTTATGCTCAGTATCAGCAGGTCCACCAAATCTGGGAGACGGTGATGGAAATCATGGCCCAGGAGGTGAAGACAAATGAGCTAAAAGACGTGGCCAAAAACTGATTCCAGACAGCATTGGAAAGACAT
>NW_006185455.1:0-491 GCF_000334495.1 Tupaia belangeri chinensis | reverse complement strand
ATAAATAAATAAAGTTAAAATAATTATTTAAGAAAAAAATAAAGTCAACACATGAAAGAAGTATACCACTCCATATTCTCCAGACTTTCAAACCTGCCAGGAGTGGAGATAAAGGAAACTGTCCACATCGTGAAATAAACTGCCTCCTTAGCAATGGGATTCTCTTGATAAATTCTCAGGTGACATACATTTCAGGAACACTGTGAAGTCTGGGACTCCCTGCCGTCTCACTTATTCAAACACAATAGCGTATCCCAGTTTTGAAATAAACCAGAAAGGAACTAGTCGTCCTCCCCAAGGGTGACGGACCCCAGAGGTCCCAGCGGTGTCCACATTTCTGGTGAGGACTCTGCCTTTCATGGATGCCATCAGTGCCTGCGCACACCCTCATGACCTCCCGCAGCTGCGCATCCACCATGGCACCGGGGCTGCTCCGAGGAGGCACCAGGGTGTGTCCGCGGCCAGCCTGGGAGTACACGAGAGCACATGGG
>NW_006185454.1:0-491 GCF_000334495.1 Tupaia belangeri chinensis | reverse complement strand
GGTGTGGGGCTTAGGGATGAGCAATTCCATAGTTGTGGCTACAGGACTCCCTCTCCCCTCATCGCTGCCATGCTGGGAGAGCCAAGGCTAGCTGGTTTCCCCAGCGCTTTCCTGGGGCCTACTCTGAACCAGGCATTGGGTCGTGCTGTCAATATTATTTGACAGTGAGGCCGGGTGGGTGACCCAGAGTTCCAGCTACTCCACAATGAGACCCAGACTCACAGGGCCAAGGAGAGGACAAGATAATCTGGCCCAGCCTCTGTTTTTCAGAGACAGGTCAACTTTTGCCAAAAGCTGGGGTGAGTCTTGCTCGAAGTCATGCGACTGTGAGTGATGGAGCCCAGGGTCACCTGGGTCTTGGCTCTTTCCAGAAAACCCTACCATGCGCTCGCTCACAGGTCGTGCACTTTCTCTGCATTTGATTTTCTTCCTTCCTTATTTATTTACTCACCAGCAGGCACTTGCATTGACAAGAGAGAGAGAGAGAGAGA
>NW_006185453.1:0-491 GCF_000334495.1 Tupaia belangeri chinensis | reverse complement strand
TGACTTTAGGTGTTACAGGAAATCTTTGTCCAAGTATTAGCTGGCCACTATTCTAAACAAGAAAGCATTTCAATGACTACACATGACAAGGAATACATAGTAGTTCAGAAAAGTCAATAAACAAAATACAGCTACAACGAGCAGCAGCAACCACAAACCCTGGAGAGGAAGGAGAATGTAAGTTCCATGCTTGCCATATTATAACATTCAAAATGTCCAATACTTAACAACCAAAAATTGCAAGGCATGTAAATAAATAATTGATGGCCCATACCAAGAAAAAAAATCGATAATAACTGCCTCAGAAGAAGCTAAGATGTTGGACTTACTATATAAAGACTTTAAATCAGTTACCTTAAATATACAAATAAAACTGAAGAGATCAAAATTATATAAAGAGACAGAATTAAAACGCTGTAGTTGAAAACTATGAAGGGACTTCAAAGAGTTCATGGAAGAGTAGAGTTGAAGTACAAGTTTATTTTGATGCA
>NW_006185452.1:0-491 GCF_000334495.1 Tupaia belangeri chinensis | reverse complement strand
GCAGTCAGCCATGTAGGAGTCCAGCATCCTTGATCACCACACCACCTTCTGGCCCCTTGATGAAATATTTTCAATTGCATCAGCACTTTCTGACCTAGCTGGGTAACCTGAGGCCGCTTCCAACCAAGGCTGCTCAAGACCACTCTCTCCCCACCATTGACCAGCTCAGTGAGCAATCCGGTTCTGTGTTCAAGGCACACAGGCTTCCCTCTAGTGACTGCTGGGCTGGGATGAGAGTGGAGGGGAGCGATGGATTGGGAAGGCCCAGGAACTATATGAGGGTCAACCTTGTTCCTGCCTGCTGGGCTTTTGCACATGATGGGGAGGACTGTGGGCAAGACCAGCCCCATGGCCAGGTGCTGGTGTAGGCTGGGCAGCTGCAGACCGATGCCCCAGGAGCTGAGCCGCCTTCAGCTTTGCCTCACCAATGCCCTCGGTCTAACCTTGGGCGTCCCTGCCCTTCCTCTCTCAGGCCCCACTTGGGGATAGTC
>NW_006185451.1:0-491 GCF_000334495.1 Tupaia belangeri chinensis | reverse complement strand
TTTTATTTATGTGTATGCCTTCTTAATAATATATCTTAGAGGTTGAAAACAATTATCTTAATATCCTGAAAACAAAATATTGTTTTATATTATGCTATGACTATCACAAAAACTTATTTTATGTGTTTGATGATGAAGATAACAAAGAAAGAAATTTAGATATATTAATCTTTTCTTTTAATAAACACACTATAAAATGACATATATTGCTTGTATAAAATTTTGTACCTTTAAGAGGACAATTTTGAAAATACATTCTTTCACTCTTAATCCTAGAATTCCAATTCATTGGCTGTGCAAACCTGAGTAATTTGTTTCTTAATCTCATGTTTCACTTAATGCATGCTGGATGTCTAAAAGAGCTACCTATTAATATTTCCTTAACTATATGTTAGCTGTATATATTAATATACTTCTAGTAAGGAAATATATGCCTGCTAATATTTGTATCAACACTGTTCCATAATTCATTACACATTAAAAATTCACCA
>NW_006185450.1:0-491 GCF_000334495.1 Tupaia belangeri chinensis | reverse complement strand
GGATGAGTGTGCGTGGAGTATCACAGATAACACAGCAGGAAGATGAGTGTGCACGGGGCATCACAGGTACCAGAGCAGGAGGACAGCTGGAGGCCTTGGGAGGGGACATGACTCTGCAGCAACATGGGTGCTGTCCTCAGGGACGGTACAAATGCACATACAGTTTGGCCCCTGCCTGAGGCCAGATCATAAGAGTCATAGCAAATCCAAGAATCATCATCTTCAAACATATTTCGGAAGTCTCAAGTGATTAAACCGAAGGCTGTTTACTGAATATAAAGCAGATATGTGGGGAAATCAGCTCCGTGCCTGCCTGCCTGCCTGGCTCCTTCCTCTCCTACCGTAACCATGTGTCTACCATCAGTCGGGCTATTGCTTATGGTGCGCTGGGGCCCAGTTCCACGGAGCTCATGCTGCAGGACTACACAGCAAGGAGCCACTCCTAGACCGGCCCTACGGCCCCTGTGGTTAAGGGAGCCAGATCCCACATG
>NW_006185449.1:0-491 GCF_000334495.1 Tupaia belangeri chinensis | reverse complement strand
GCCATTACACTAACTGCTGGTCCCTAAACTTGGAAGATTGTTAATCTCAGTGTTTGGAAGTGGGACCACAAGGCATTTTTGCTCCTAACACATTCTGAGGGCATATTTGGAGAAGCACTGACTTTTGATACCTTCAAAGGCAGGAATTTAGTTTTGTTCTGGATGGAAACTTCATGTAGGAATGTGAGAACACTCTGACACACACACATGCACACACAGCCACCACCAGCCTCAGTCCCCAGATAGGGAGGAAAGGGAGTGTCCGAATGACTGGTCCAGTTCTCTTCCCTTTCAGATGTGAAGGTGCCCTGAGAGGTGATATCCCTGCTGCCTGGGAGGGGACCCATGGCTGCTCTTTCATGGGGCAGTTTGGGTGGGTGGAGGAAACTCTGGAAGTAAGTGATAGGCAGCTAGGAAAGTGGAGGCCCCGTGAGCACAGAGTGGAATTTTCCTTTGGAAATCCTTTTGAACTGAAGTGGAATTGAATTTTG
>NW_006185448.1:0-491 GCF_000334495.1 Tupaia belangeri chinensis | reverse complement strand
ACTGCTGCTCCCAGAGTTAAGCCAAATCCTGTGTCTATTTGGAATGATTATACCTATATCATTTGCGAGGCAGACGGGACTGTGGAGGCATTGAAAAGGAAAAGAGATTTTCATTCTAATCTAACCCCATGATCATGCTATTTTTATTTTTTTTATAAAGCAAAATGTACTGTTTTTTTTTTCCCCAACAGCGAGATAATGCTATTTTTTAAATGATTTACCTCATTTTCAAAGAAAAATATCTGAATATTGTGCTTCTGTGTTAGCTGTTCACATTTTTATCAAGGGGCCCGTGTGACTATGCAGTCTCAGAGACACTCTTGACTGTTTTCAGCTATTGACTTGTTTTGGTTTTCATTCTGAATTTCTAGAATAACTTCCTTGACTTCAGAGATAGCTTTGTTTTACCTCATTTACGCCTACTTAACAATTATTTATCATGTCTGATATGCATGCTGGTAAATAAATAAAGCAAATTTCTTTCATTTTTT
>NW_006185447.1:0-491 GCF_000334495.1 Tupaia belangeri chinensis | reverse complement strand
GGCCTATTTCCCCAGTGCAAAATGACATTTCATAATCGTTTTGACTAAGTGTAAATTCATGAGGTATAACTGTATTGTACTAGTATCTTTTATTCTAAATGGACCTAAGCTTAGGTGAGAAGGAATCAGTTTATAACCTGTATCAAACATTCTGAAAATTACAGTCCAATATTAAGTGAAAGCAAAACTCTGGGCTCGAGATGTAAATGGAAGCAAATTACCTGCTCGCACTGGTCCATGCTGACTGACTTGCCGTCACTGCGCACACAGCTCAGCAGGCGGGTTCTGACACCTTGGCCACAGGTTGCATTTTCACTCAGCTGGCATATGCTCCACTCTACAGGCATAGGATCACTCACACTGAGTTTAAAAATTACAGCCATGTGAGCAAAATACAACAGCTCTTTGATTATCTGCATTGGTGGAGAAGGATAGTCCACATACAATCCTAAAACCATTTCCAGGTGCAGAAAGCAGCATGAATTTATTTT
>NW_006185446.1:0-491 GCF_000334495.1 Tupaia belangeri chinensis | reverse complement strand
GCAAAAACTTCTCCAAAAAAAAAAAAAAGGGGGCAATTGATTATTTGTTGTCATTTTCTGAAATTGACATATGATATGAATATTGGTGAGTGGGAGTGATAGTAATTTTCCTTTAATCATCATATCTCTTCCATTCTCTGTTGAGAAGAATGTTGTTATTGAAGAAATGTCTAGGGAGAACAGAGCCAGCATTGAAGAACATATTAAACCTTCATTTAAAAAATGTATTTAAATATAACCTTTTTTTCCCCCCAGCTATTCTCAATACATATCCATGGGATATGTCATCATCTGGAAAGAAAAGCAGCATCGAACAGCTAAGTAGTGGAGGTGAGTAGCACTGATAATTATAAATATAATATGGATTATTTTCACAGACCTTCATGCTTTTCACATTACACTGGAATAAAAAAGGTCATACAAACTCTTATTTTAGATTCTGTAGGTGTTCAAGAAAAGTTAAAATGTGGGGACCAGCAGGTGGCATGGTG
>NW_006185445.1:0-491 GCF_000334495.1 Tupaia belangeri chinensis | reverse complement strand
AATTTTGTCTTCTAGTCTTAAGATTCACGTAGGCTTCAACCTCTTACATTTGTGGGGTGCAAGACTAAGTCCCCAGGTCTTCTGTTTTTGTAAATGACTCAAATGTACAACCCATGTGTGGTGTCAGCTTTCATAAAACTTTTTGATGAATCTTTTGCTTATTGCTGTGAAATATACATTTGTTTAGGGCAGAGGTTTCTTTTCTTTATCTTTCTTTCTATTTTTGTTTTCTGGAGCTCAGTTAGGTAACTTTTATTTTAAAAATTATTTTCTCCATGATTTTATGTATTTTTGAAGAGGGAGAATATTGTTTCAATCTTTAGGGTATGTTTAATCAGTAATATTTAAGTGTGTTTAATCAGCAATATTTGGCTTACATCATTCCTTAAAGATTTGTAGTTAAAAAATGTAAGATGAGAGAATCATAGTTTGAGAGGAAAACTAGTAAATAAAATAATTTATAGGGACTAGCAGTTGGTATAATGGCTATG
>NW_006185444.1:0-491 GCF_000334495.1 Tupaia belangeri chinensis | reverse complement strand
TGGGCGTGTGTGCATATGTGTCCAAAATCCAGAAAGGAGGACCTTCAGAGGAGCAGTGATTGCAGGGTGACCATGCCCCTAGGGGGTGCTTTCTCCTGTCTGTCTGTTGCTGGCAGGCATACACACCCTCCAGTAAATAAGTAGATTCACATACATGCAACGATGTGAAGAGAAGAGGCGGTCTCTGCCCTCCGGAACTGGACGCCTATGAGAGCGAGTGGCGGATGGGCTAGGTGTGGACCCAGCAAGGCTGAGGTGCTTCCCTCTGCCGTCTCCCTGAACAGGCCCCTCAGGCTCTGCCTGCACACCCTACTCTTCTCTCTACACCGTCCCTGGAGATCTCGGCAAGATACACTCTTGGGGCAATGTCTCGGAAAGCCAAACTGAAGCCAACGCCACCATCCGCTCTCATTTTACTCCACGTTGGATTGATGAGTGCATTTTCCAAGCCACTGGGCTCGGGACTCGAACCACGCAGTCAGCCATGTGGG
>NW_006185443.1:0-491 GCF_000334495.1 Tupaia belangeri chinensis | reverse complement strand
TTCATGCCTCCCTGCTGCAGGCATCCCTCTGCCCACTCGGGCCGTGTCCTGTCTGCTGGGTGTGCTTCCTCTCTGCATCCCTGCCCTCGGCCGTGCCACGCTCAGCACCGCCGTTTCCCCTCCTGGGCTGGCTCGGCCCCTCAGCTCTGGCCCTGGCCCCACTTTCCTCCCTGAGCTTTCCTGTTGGGGCTGTGATGCGTCAGTCCCAGCAGGAGGCGGGGTGGGCCTGAGACCTTGGGAGCTCAGAGGCTTCTTCTGGTCCTACTTCCCCTTCCTCGTCCAGGAGAACAAGCTGAAGTTCTCCGCCTTCCTGGAGAAGGAGTACAAGGTGAAGATCAACCCGTCCTCCATGTTCGACGTGCACGTGAAGCGGATTCACGAGTACAAGCGGCAGCTGCTCAACTGCCTGCACATCATCACCCTGTACAACCGTGAGTGCCGCGGCCGCGCTGGCCGGCGCTGCCTCCGCCCTGGCCCTTCCTGACCGGTCG
>NW_006185442.1:0-490 GCF_000334495.1 Tupaia belangeri chinensis | reverse complement strand
TGTGGGATTAATTTGGAGTGAAAGTTAGCTTTTGATGTCCCTTGTCAAGAGTGCTAAGGATCTGCAGTGTTAGTCAGGAAGTGAGCAGACACGGTGAGTTCACTGTGTCTGTTGAGCATTAGATCATTTCAAGAAGTTGTAGTCTGAGATGTCCCTTTGACATCTTTCCTTTCTTTTAGTGGGCATTGAGTTTATCATTAAGCTTAATTAAAGAAGAAAAATAAAATTATCAATAATCATATGCAATTAAAATTATATGAAGGACATTGAATGCTAAAGGACACATTCATTATATACCTAGCAAAATCACAGTTCCCAATATTTTTTATTTAAGGTAACCACATTTTATGGTTTGATCTATTTTTTTTTGTTTGTTTTAGTTACTAGATTTGCCAGAAATATTTACTTTGTCTTTATTATTATATATTCATTAAGTCAGTTCCTTGATTAAAAAAAAGAAAGATGGTAATAGGGAAGCAATAAAAAAAAA
>NW_006185441.1:0-490 GCF_000334495.1 Tupaia belangeri chinensis | reverse complement strand
GCTCGTTTCCGTTCTGAAAGCAGCGGAGCCACTGAGGTGGGAGACAGCTGTTGGTTACCGCCCGGACCTTCCTGTGTGCTCGGGGACGGCAGAGCCCAGCGGGAGGCCTGGGATGGGGACAGCTAGCTTCAGTAAAGGACTAAACTGTGAGAATCTTCTGGAAGGCCAAGGGAAAGGGTCGGAGCCGAAGTGCTCTCTGCCCAGCCTTGTCACCTAGCTCCGCTTACACTGGGAGAAAGCTGTGGAGGCCCTGGCAGGGGAAGAGGGATTTGCTTTTATTACTTTTGTTATTATTTAGTACTTTAAGGTTCTTATTTTGGGTAGACCCATAACCTAGTGGTGAAGGAACCCTGACCCCACAAGCTGACCATGGTTGGAACCCCGCCCCTTTCCAGGGTTGAAAAGGACCAGGCACGTGTGCACGCAAGCCCCAGGCCCTGAGCGGATGGAGCAGTGGAGGAGACACATGGAGGCATGGCCACACTCACTG
>NW_006185440.1:0-490 GCF_000334495.1 Tupaia belangeri chinensis | reverse complement strand
ACATATTTCTGACTTTCTTAACTCTCAATTTTCTATTAATAATTAATGGTCTGACTCCCAATTACCTTTACTCTTTTTCTCTTTATTCATGGTAGAGAGCATATGAACACATTAGAAAGAGAGAGAGGAGCAGCTTCCACAGGACCTGGTCACACCACCATCCCCTTCCACCATGCCCCATCTCTAAAACTATCACATTAGGGATTAGAGTTTCAGCATATGAACTTTAGGGGGACACAAACAATCAATCCATAGCATTCACCCTCAAGGGTTGTATTATTGCCTTGTATTATTGCCACTTTGAAGAGTTGAAATAATCAGGGCAGTGAGTGTTTAAAATGGAGCAAAATGGTATGGATATGAGAAAAGCAGTCATAAAAGGCAAGATTCAGAGCAAATACTAGGAGTAAGGAGAAGAAACAGTCCCATAAAGTCTTAGAAATTTGGGAGATAAAGAATATGGTGGAGGGGACCAGCAGTTAGTGTAATG
>NW_006185439.1:0-490 GCF_000334495.1 Tupaia belangeri chinensis | reverse complement strand
TCAGAGTGGGGAGGCCATGGCATGTCCTGTGCCGCTGGACGTGAGACGGTGCACGTAAAAGACCTGTTACCAGCAATCTGACAAACGGTCACTGTTGCTAGGGCACGTACATGCGGCAGGGGCACAGCCGCCTCGGCCCCTTCCCTCCGATTGGCCGGTGTGAGGGAAGGACGCTGAGCTATGCACAGCCACACGCCACGGCTCAGGGCTGAGTCGTGCAGGCTGCTCTGGAAGCTGGGACGCATGCTCTGAAGCAACCAGGAGACATAGAAGTCTTCGTGGAGGAGGTGACCAGAAGGCCGGAGCTCAGGGGTGGGTAGGAGTTGACCTGATGGGCGAGAGTAGGGAGGGGCTTCTCTGCAGAAGGAATCCTGTGTAGGCATGGAGGGGCCAGGTGTGCACCACTGTGGGAATCTTTGTCCCCCAAATGATGCAGAAACCCTTGGCTGGTGTATCCGAGGGCTTACCCACTTCTGCCACAGCTGGACGT
>NW_006185438.1:0-490 GCF_000334495.1 Tupaia belangeri chinensis | reverse complement strand
TTTTTTTTTTTAATTATTATTATCAATTATATGGCCATAACTTTCAAATCTGTGTCTCTGGTCCAAGCATTCTTTTGAACCCAGCATATGTTCTTCAAACTTTTGACTAGATATCTCCACTTCTCCACTTACACACCCCACTTGCTTCTCCAATGAAATATGCCCAAACTCAACTTGGCCATCATAAATACGCTGCTGCCATTTACCCCGTAGTCCAAACCAGGTCCTTTATCTCTCCCTTATCTTGCCTGTCCAATAAATCACAAAGGATGTCAATTTTATCTACTGAATCTCTCTTACTCTTAATTTCTTCCATTCTTAGGCCCCACTAGATTATTGCAAAGCACTATTTTTCCCTTTTCTCCTGCTTTTTGTTACTTCTTATTTTAAAAAAAAAATTGATGGAGGCAGTAAGTGGTGCAGTGGTTGAGATGGCTGAATCCCACATGGCCAGTTGAACAATTCAAGTCCCAGACCAGTGGCTTGAAAA
>NW_006185437.1:0-490 GCF_000334495.1 Tupaia belangeri chinensis | reverse complement strand
CTCCCACGAGCTCCCACTGAGTGGAAATCCGTCCCAGAACCTCTCACTCTCGGCCCACTTCCACCCCATGTGTCTGCTGGGTTAGGGGCTCTGGGCTCGCGGGGAGACAGGACTGCCCAAGGTGGCCTCTCCAGGACACCGGGACAGCTCCGACCCCTGCCCTGGCCTGGGCCGTAAGACAAAGTCAGGAGAGGAAGGGGACAGAAACAGGGACCCTGAGGGGGAGAAAGGATGTGAGCTGGGAGGGAGACAGAGCTGCCAGGACCAGAGACGGGTGGAGACTGAAAAAGAGACAGCGGAAGATGTGAGCTTGGCAGGAAGAGCAGGTGGCCATCCTGGCTGCACGGCCCGCTTCCCGCCCCCACCGGGATGGCCGCCCAGGCTGACATAGCTGGTGGGGACCTTCGCAGAGTGGGGAAACACAGGGAAAGACCTGGATCGGGAGAGACAGCCGAACTCGGGCCCTTCCTGGGCCGAGGGAGCCACCCCA
>NW_006185436.1:0-490 GCF_000334495.1 Tupaia belangeri chinensis | reverse complement strand
ACACACACACACGCATACACACACAGGAACTCTCGTGTATTTCGCATCAGTGTCCTGTGCTTTTTTATGTAAATGCATGGGAGAGAAGACCCAGCCTGGATCAGAAGCCAGCCTCCTGTCCACGCAGCCTGCAGTCCTTAGGCAGTTTTGTTTTGTGAGTCTGTGGTTGGGGCCACGTCATATGGTGGTGTCCCAGAGCTCAGAAGGCAGCCGGCTGCAGGAGGCCCCTTCGGGCTTCTTCAGGAGAGTCGGCTTCTTGCATGGAGGAGGGGGAGGCGCCCTGGGCTCTGCCTGGTGCAGGATCTGCTGCCAGTCTTCTCTCTCCTCGCAGAGCTTCCGCCTCCAGTCCAGGAGCTCCTGCAGGGCCACGCTTTCATTCTCCGAGAGCTTCAGCTGGTGGATTACCTGCGGAGGAGGAGAGAGGACAGGGAAGTGCTCCGAGTACGTGAATGGGTGCGAACTGTGACAGCAGCAGCTGGACACAGGGGTT
>NW_006185435.1:0-490 GCF_000334495.1 Tupaia belangeri chinensis | reverse complement strand
AAACCGGATTGTCAGTCACATGGATCCAGCACCCTTAACCTCCAGAGGAGCTGGCCCCACAGGATGGTGTACCGTCAGCTCCAGGTTCCTTCTTAGATCTCTCATTCTTATAAAGCCCGATTTAGGCGGTGCTTGAGTGTTTCAAAGCCTTCCTCCCAGTAAGTACAGAGACAGTTGTGGGAGAGATTTCAACCCTATTATTTATTTAAACCAGAAGAGTCAATCGGTAGACGCCTGATAAAACACTAGTGAACTCGGGGTTGAAGAGTATCTGTTGGCAATGCTTTGGTTGAAAACAGAAGGTAAACTCAATGCAGTAAATCCTTTTCATGTCGACAGGACCCAAACGCATTTGCAAACACTGAGTGGCTCTTTTTAAGGGCAGCACGAAGAGGCAACTATGGCTTATTACCTAGTGGAGCCCAGGGGTAGTGGTGGGCACGACCTGAAAAGGCACTTCTATTTCTGTCAATATTATTTTGATGGCCCA
>NW_006185434.1:0-490 GCF_000334495.1 Tupaia belangeri chinensis | reverse complement strand
TCCTGACCCACTCTGAAAGTCATGCTTGGTGGCATTTGTCTATAGTTTTGGTTGACTCAAAGAGTCTGAGACAAGAAGATTATGAGAGAGTGAGTCTAAAAACAGAAGTCACTCATGAGCCAGCTCCATGGCCTGATGGTTAAGGAAGCAGGACCCCACGTGGCAGCTATGCAGTGAGAATCCCAAATCTAGCCAGGCACGTGTGCACAGGTGCCCAAAACCTCAAAAGGAAGGAGAGGAAAAGGAGGAGTTGCAGCATGACCATTCCCCACGAGAGGTGCTTTCTTCTCTCCCTCTCTCTGTGCCCTCCAGGAATCAACAAATGAATCACGCAGATCACTGCACATGTGGATGACAAGTGTAAGCAATCCTAGTCTACGTCCTTCTCCTTAGGAGGCACGAGACTCAGAGAGGAAGAGTACGATAAGAAAACAAAATAGCCCAGCCCTTAAAGAATTTATGATCTGGGACCAGCAGTTGGCGTAATGGC
>NW_006185433.1:0-490 GCF_000334495.1 Tupaia belangeri chinensis | reverse complement strand
GCCCCCCTCCTTGTCTTGTCTTTGTCCCCTTCTTCCCTTCCCTTTAACTTTCATGTGTCCTCTTCCTTCTTTTTTCCTCTTTATTTATTTCTTCTCTGAGCAGGAGACACAGAACCCCCAGCAGGGGCTTTTTTCAAATATGTTGCCAGATGGTGCGTGTGCTCCCCAGAGACACAGAGAGACAGTGAGAGGGAAAAGCGGCCCCGCGGGGGCATGGCCAACCAGATCACTTCCCCTTCACTTCTCCATCCTGTCAGGATTTGCGGCACACACGTACATGTTCCCAGCATGTTTTTAAGCCTCTGGGGTGAGAATTTGAACTGTGGTGAGGCACATGGGCTCCGGTTCCTTTAACCGGTAGGCTACGGCCCTCCTCTTCTTCCTAATAGCCTCCTCTTCTCACAGTTACCGGGATTGCAGCAAGGAAGAACCTATTTTAAATGGCATGAAGGCGTACGCTATTCTTTTGTGCTTATAATGATCAGCCCCG
>NW_006185432.1:0-490 GCF_000334495.1 Tupaia belangeri chinensis | reverse complement strand
CCCCCACTAGCCTCACTCCAGCCCTCTCTGCTCCTGGCTCCCCCTCACCTCACTCCTGCTTTCTCTGCCTCCCCTGCTACTCCCACTCCCAAGCCAAGGCAAGTCCTCCTGTCCCGCAGGGGTACGAGGAGAAGCTGATCGGGGAGGGGACAGCCACCTGATAACTGTACAACAGAAACTGTAGAAACGACATAGAAGGAAAGGCGGGAAGGCGAGTCCTGGCAGTTACCGGGGCTGGAACCATTACGGGTACGAACTGCCAGTTACTAACTCACCACGTGTCTGTGATGTGCAGTGCTCCTTCCTAGACCTCATTAAAACAACATCACACGCTCCATGAAACGGCACAACTGTGGCTGCCATTTTAAAGCAGAGGAAGCCACCATGAGGTTAGGTAACGTGGTCACGTTTTCACGACAGAGCTAGAGCCAGAGCCTCAGCAAGAGAAAGGACGAGGCACCCCAACAGGGTCCTCACACCACAATCCACC
>NW_006185431.1:0-490 GCF_000334495.1 Tupaia belangeri chinensis | reverse complement strand
TCCTACTAGGGAGAATAGGTGTCAGTTGACTAATGAAAACTTCAGCACATCCAAGCCTACTGTTCCGCAACTAGTTTAAAGTTCATTACGGAACAGCATTTGACACTTCCAAACTAATGAAGGGCAACTAGATAACTAGTTCTGACTAGCTGATTATCCATCCAAAATGATGTCTGAAAGGCCTGCCTAAAGGCACCTTTATTAAAACAATACATGATGCATTAAGCCAATTCTGAATCAACTTGGAAACCATAATTCATTTCTGGGAGAAAAATACATTTGCATGAGGTTGTCTCCTGGTGCAGCTGAGATCTAGGAAAACATCTTCAAAAGATTGTTTTATTTGAGTAACTTCTGGATCCCATACAATTATCCATTTATTTTAAACATTTTGAATTTATTTTTCCAAGTCATTGATTCCCAAGTATTTCATCCCTAGAGTTTTTTGTTCCTTTGTTTCAAAATGTTGTATTGCAAGGTAACATACATA
>NW_006185430.1:0-490 GCF_000334495.1 Tupaia belangeri chinensis | reverse complement strand
CAGACATACAAGAAGAGAAAAGCAGGGATCCAGGCACCTCTGATGGAGGCAGCCACTGTCCCAAGCCTTCCCCAAGTTTATTGTTTCATAGGGCCAAACAGGGAGGGAGAAGCAGAATGCAAAGTCAGTTTTGTTTGTTTGTTTGTTTGATGTCACTGACTGAAGATATGGACCATCTGGCCTCTTGTGGTTCTGTACAAGTCTCCTCTTACATTCCCGGGCTTTCTCTGGCTGACACAGCTTCCTTTTATTGACACTGCTACACAGAGTTAAGCTCAAGGTAGTTGGACCTTGCCTTCTGCATTGTCTCTTGTCTCTGCATAGCTAAAAGGCACCGTTGTCAGCTCGGATTGGGCTGCTCCCTACAGCCATGGATATGCTCCAGTGGGGAGAACACAGCAAAGAGGCATGGGGGAGAGTGGAGGGGCAGCTTCAAGGAGCTAAGCAAACACAGATACTTGGTCCCCTCTGACACCTTCCTGCCCACTAC
>NW_006185429.1:0-490 GCF_000334495.1 Tupaia belangeri chinensis | reverse complement strand
CCACAGCCTGGATCCCCTCTTCGTGGGACGTTACTAAGCTTCCCAGTGATGGCTGGCCATGTGTCTGGTCTGAAATTGCAACCAGGGGGCTAAAAACCCAAGGCCACAGGCCATAATTCATGCTTCTCACCTCTTCCTTACACTTGACATAGAGAAAGTCCTGTCCCTTGCAGGTGAAGGGGCCAGTCTGACGAAGGTGCTGGCCAAGTAGGAGCGGGTCTCCAAGGCAGGAAGCTGCAGGGCTCCAGGTAGTCTGCCCTGCCATGCTAAGCACAGGGCCGGCCTTGGTAAGAGGGAGCACGTGGTGGGGGCTCGTGTACACGCTGCATGTCTGACCCGTGGCAGGTCTACACACAGGACCATTGTACCAGTACAGTAGGGGCAGGGGTGGAGACGGGATAACATCCGCAAGGGACCTATCCAAGTCAATCTCTCTTTCATATACATATACATATACTCTATGAATACTATATATATATATATATATATA
>NW_006185428.1:0-490 GCF_000334495.1 Tupaia belangeri chinensis | reverse complement strand
ATTTTGTGTAGTCAAGTAACGAGGTTGAGAAAGGCTAATTATTTTTAATTAATCAAAGTTATGAGGATAAAGAAAGAGGAGTATCTTTGAGATGGGGTATTTAAAATATAATAGAACATAGCAATTATGAAGTGCTTTTCAACTTCAAAGGACATATTAACGTTAAATTACTCTTCTTAATGCTCCTGTGAGGCAAGTAAGCAAATAGTAACTTTATTATTCCTTATTTGTAGATGGATAGAGAGGAGTGGAGAGGCTGTGGCATGCCCATCCAGACTGAACACTGAAAGTAAAAAGAAGAGTTTCTACCAGAGAGTATGGAAGCCAGGTTTTCAGGCTATTGTTTCACCCTTAGGCCCTCCTACATGCTTGTAATACTGGAAAAGAAGCTTCAGAAAAAATTAGTATCGGCAACCATTAGTGCAGGGTGAGAGGAGCTTGTGTTCTGTGCGGGGATGGAAAGTGCTATTGACAGGTGTCCAAATGTCCC
>NW_006185427.1:0-490 GCF_000334495.1 Tupaia belangeri chinensis | reverse complement strand
AGGGGTTTCCACAGCCTCCGGCCTTGCTGCTCACAGCAGTCACAGGGGCTGGGCCAGCTGGGGCTCACACCCCCACCTTGAGGGACACTGCAGCCCACCTCCCCTGCCCCTGGGCCTGGCATGGCACGCCGTCAGAGGACACTGGTATGGGACACACAGACCCGGGCTCTCTCCCGGCTGAGTTCTTCCTCCCTGTGTCATCCTGGGGAAGCCGCGTCGCCCCCCGGAGCTTCGGTCTCTTCCTCTGATGCACAGTGACGTCAGCTGCCGGGAGTCGTGGGGACCCCCGAGCAGGCAGTCCCCGTGACTGAGACTTGAGCCAAGAGCAGGTGCACAGTGAGGACGGTGCTCCTGGAGACCAGGACCGGCCTCAGCACTGCGGAGTTGTGCCAGGGCAGGGGCTGGGGGCGCGTGGTGGTTAAGGCCAAGCACAGGTCAACATCCAGACCTGCTGGCTTGGGAATCATGCCAGGCACATGTGTGTGCGTGC
>NW_006185426.1:0-490 GCF_000334495.1 Tupaia belangeri chinensis | reverse complement strand
GGTCACACTACAATCCCTTCTCCTCCATTGCTCCATCCTTTCGGGTTTGGAGCACGCACACATGCACAATGTCCAGTGAGTTTTTCAGGTCACCAAGGCCAGGATTTAACCCATGGTCAGCCATGTGGGTTCTGGCTCTTTTAATCACTAGGCTACAGGGCTGGGCTATCTTTATTTTGTATCTCTTTAATCTCAGAAGTACTGTGGTGTATTATCTTTTTAATAAGAAAAAAAATATTTCATTATTTCAGCCAACAAGCAAACAGCAAAAAGACAGTCAATGTCCACCCTCCAAGCCACCTGACAGTGGAATCTTCAAGAACACTTTCAGAGGTCACATCCAATCTCTGTCCTTCTCTTCCCAAAATGCCATATTTCACTTGCATTTCTCTCTTCTCTAAACTCTTCTCTCTTCTCTGAACCACCCAAACTACTTTTAGAGGTCTCTCTTGAAGATCCGCTGTGAAAAAAAGGCAGTCTCCTTCAAACC
>NW_006185425.1:0-490 GCF_000334495.1 Tupaia belangeri chinensis | reverse complement strand
GTCATTATGCTAACTGCTGGTCCCTGATTTTGCTTTTACTCTAACATCTAGCATGTCTACTATCTGGTCCTTTATAGACAGAAGTGTGTCACTCTCTGATATAAGAGGATGCTGAATTTGCTCTGGACCAGGCAAAGGAAGTGTTCAGGGGCTGAGTGTATTTTTATGGTAGAGCCAGTAAGATTTCCCATACACAGTGGAGTGTGAAAGAAAGAACATAGAGGTGACTTCAGGGTTTTAGCACGAGCTACTAGAATTACGGTTACTGCCATCAACTAAGAACAGAGACGCTGTGGCTGAAACAGATTGGGGAAAGGGGTTCCATGGAGACCTAAGTCTGAGGTATCTACCAGCCAACGAGGAGTAATGGTCAACTGGGCAGAGAAGCGAGGAGTTCATAAGACGTATCTGAGCTTGAGATGCCAATTTACAAATTAGTGTAAATCTGTCGATCGGCAAAACTCCTATTTTAGAAAAATCAGGATTTTGG
>NW_006185424.1:0-490 GCF_000334495.1 Tupaia belangeri chinensis | reverse complement strand
ACATGCACCGAGGCATGACCATGTGAAGACAGAGATATGACGACCATTTACAAGCTAATGACAGAGGCATTAGTACAAACCAACCCAGGCAGTATCTTGATTTGATTTTGGACTTTGGGCCTCCAGAATTGTGAGAAAATAAAATTCTGTTGTTTAATCTGCCTGACTTGTGATATTTTCTTGTGGCAGCCTTAGCAAATTAATTCATATACCTCTTCCTTAAGTAACTGTTAGTCCTGTTTTCTGTTATAGCGTTACCAATACCTTTTAGTTCTTTAGAAATATGTGGTGGGATTTGAGGATCCAGTTAAGGTATTTTTAATGCTTTCGTATTGACACAAGTAATTACCAATTTTTTTCTGATTATGTAACAGGGTCCCATCCCCCAATGTCTTTAAAAGTTTCCTACAGAAATGTTCTTTTTTCTTTCTAAAAATTTTATTTATTACTATCATAATGTATTTATATTACATTGAATCACATATATCTT
>NW_006185423.1:0-490 GCF_000334495.1 Tupaia belangeri chinensis | reverse complement strand
TATAGCAAAAACCTCTCAAAAAAGAAAAATGTCCAGAATATAAAAATAAATATTTTATATTTTAAATAAAAATATGAAAGTAGTCTAGGCAAATGTTTTCTGGCACCTAAAACACATGCTTAGAAAGCAAGATCAACAAGGAATTACTCAACTCCTGAGCCGTCCTCAATACCTGGTGTGAGCACCAGAGAGGGGAAAGTTTATGCTGTTAAAAGATTTTTTTTTCTTTCTTCCATGAGAAAGAGACAGGTATCCCCAGTGGGGTGCTCACCTGACCCACCCAGCCCCAGCCAGCCCCGATCTTGGGTGTGGGCTTGACCAGCATGTGCAGGGTGGTCTCCACATGCAAATCTAGAGCTATCCCACGTGAGCTGGCTTCACAGAGCATTGCATTATGGCTGGATCACCATCCAGGCCTGAAATCAGAAAACTTTTGGGTATTCAGGTTAAGGTGCTGATCTCTCACATGGTCTACCATGGTTCAAGTCCT
>NW_006185422.1:0-490 GCF_000334495.1 Tupaia belangeri chinensis | reverse complement strand
AAATAAAATAAAATAAAACAATTGACTTCCCAAGCTGCAGTAGGGCCACGGCGATCCATGGAGGGACCAGCTACCAGCTCCGGGGCAACAGAGTGTGGCCTTGGGAGCCATTGCTGGCCAGAGAGAAGTGAGTGGAGGCTTGCGGGTCACCACGGGTCCTGAACTCCTTTGACCGCGGCCTGATCGCATCACAAGGGATTTGTTCTCAGTGATGTCACTGTTCAGGCGAGGTCTGGAAGATGACTGAAGGCCTTGTGCTTGGAACATTCTGTCCTAAGAACCAGAGTTCTGTGGAAAATTAAGCAGGAACAGGAGTGTTTTTGGAAAACATGCTTCAATTTAGCTTTCAAAACAGGAACAGGAGAAAAATAAAAACAGAAGAGAACTATCTGTAATGGTAAAACTATTTGGGTCAGCTTGGCAAGGCTAGGGTGCCCAGTTAAGTCAGATACTAGTCTAGGCGTTGCTGTGGGGTATTCTGCAGGTGCAG
>NW_006185421.1:0-490 GCF_000334495.1 Tupaia belangeri chinensis | reverse complement strand
TTTGCTTTATATCTTATATTTTTATGCCATGGTATTGGTTGCATATATAAATTTAGAACAGATGAATCAAACATCTTATCACCTCCACCCCTATTTCCTGTAATGCCCTTTACCTAATGCTTTCTTTCTTTGTTGATAATATAACCACACTAGTTTGTTTTGGTTAGTATTTTTCAGATCATCTAAATTTCAGCATTACTTTGATTTCATATATTAAATGCATTCCTTGGAAATTGCATATAGTTGGAAATTGCATATAGTTGAATAAATATAAAATAGGGTGCTTGTTGCTTTCTTTAGGAATTCATGTTGCCATCCTATAATAAAGAATTTGAGATTGCTCTTTCTCTCATTCCCTCTTTTTCCTTTTTTATTTTGAAGTAATTTCAAAGTCACAGAAAAAGTTGTAAGAACAGCACAACAGCTACATATTCTTCACTCAGATTTCACTATTGTTAATGTATACCACATTTCCCTTACAATTCTCTCT
>NW_006185420.1:0-490 GCF_000334495.1 Tupaia belangeri chinensis | reverse complement strand
GCCAGTTTCAATCAGCATGATAATGAAGTTCTCTCTATTTTAATTCTTACAAAAGAGAAGTGACCTGAAGTTGTTTAATATTACCTGATCAGTTAGTTTTCTATTATTCTGTCTTCCTATCTGCACCTTACAAGGAAATTATTTTTAAATGACCAATCTTCTTTTTGTTCTTTTATTTGTTTTCTTCAGCCCTTCTGTGTCTATAGAACCAATGTCCTCTGAGATCATTAGAACATTTGTTCTATTTTCTGGAACAAAGCATTGCCCAGTTCTGGAATCACAAATAAAGCCAATTACAGGGTTGGCCTTGTAGCCTACTGGTTAAAGGTGCTGGATCCCACGTGGTCAGCCATGAGATTAGTACCCCACTGGCTTAAAAAAGCATACAAGGTGAGTGTACATGCTCCAGATCCCAAAAGGATGGAGAAACAGAGGACAAGGTATTGCAGCATGACCACATCCCCCTGGGAGGTGCTTTCTCTCTCTCTCT
>NW_006185419.1:0-490 GCF_000334495.1 Tupaia belangeri chinensis | reverse complement strand
CAACTCCCTACCAACTACTTCCCCTCTCACTGTCACTAGCATCTACACTGTAGGGTAATAGTATTTCAAAAGGAGAGAACAACTAGTCTAAATGTCCTAAATCCACAGGAAGTTCAGTGTATTTAAGAATTCAAAATATATTTTAAATGTATACAAATTGGAAAGTTTCCTATCTATAGTTATATGTGAAACTATCTTATATCAGAGACCTTATGTAGCATTGACAATACTTTCATTTTTATTAAGTTCACCTCTAAATTGTACAGAGTTAAAGCACAATTCCCAGCATATCTTAACGCCATCTACCAACTTTCAATAAATGCCTTATACATGAAAGAAAAGGAACTATTGCTGATATTTAAAAAAATAAGACTCCATTTATATAAATTTCAATTTCTTAGATAAAAAGGCAAAAATACACAGTGTGAACTAAGGGAAAAAAAGGGGGGGAGGGGACTGACATGTGGCATGGAGGTTAAGGTGGCTGGAT
>NW_006185418.1:0-490 GCF_000334495.1 Tupaia belangeri chinensis | reverse complement strand
TGTGTGTGTGTGTGTGTGTGTGTGGACATTCGCCTGTGCACGTCTGTGGGCATGTTTGGTTGTGAGTATGTGTGTCTAAGAATCCGTGTGTACTGTGCACCTGTACTCCACTAAGTGCAGTAAGAGGATGTGCCAGGTGGGACCAAGGCTCTAGTCCCGTCTCCCCTGCTCTCTGGCTGTGGGGTCCCTTGTCAAGTCACCTACTTCCTCTGAGCCCCTTCTCCTCCCCTGTGAAGTGGTAACGGTGTTGCGAAATTGTGGCGAGGACCTATTGAGCGTGCAGTATGTGTGTTGTTCCAGCTGTGAATTCAGTTCTCAACAGGTGGTAGGTTTTTATGCTGTTTGGGCCTCTCTACCCTCACACCATTTTTGCTCATTCACCTAACCGCTATTTACAGACCCCCAGTCGTGTGCCAGGTTCTCCAGTTCTGGGCACTAGAGGCCCTTTCTCAGAGGGTAGAGATGAGCACAGAAACCGGACTCAACTAGA
>NW_006185417.1:0-490 GCF_000334495.1 Tupaia belangeri chinensis | reverse complement strand
TGTGACTCTTGCCTACTGCTACTACACTGCAACTAGTAATAATCAACCTCACGACAAATAAATACTCGGGTAATACCTTGACAGAAGATGATCAAAGAGATATAGTAAAACTGAGTCTTTGCCTCTTGCCTTCTCTCATTCAGGTCTTGGAAAAACAAATGTAATGTCTTTCTGATCTAAGACTTGATTTAGGAAAATGACAACAGGCATTTCCAAAGTGTTGCGTTGTTCACAAAGTGAGTTCACACCTCTTATGCTGTTTCCCACATTCACACTGTATTTCTAACCATGTCCCCTGTGCCAGACCCAGAGCTGAGGACCACTGAATCCTTGAATCATCAAACACTCCCACAGTGCACAAGGGGTGTGAGGCCAACCTTGGCCGGGCTTGGCATGGAACACTGCAGGGACTTGCTGAATCCCTAACCCCAGCGCAGAAGGGTGCAGCTGTATCAGTTCTTTGAAAAGAACACTTTTTATCTACTAGGGA
>NW_006185416.1:0-490 GCF_000334495.1 Tupaia belangeri chinensis | reverse complement strand
GGTTGAGGAACATCGGGCCCAGGATCTGAGCTCCTGGTGTCTGGTCCCAGGTCCTCGCTCCCAGCCCCTGTGCCCACCTGCAGCTGGCAGAATGGGAGTCACGGAGGGAGACTCAGGACACCTCCCGCGGGGGAGCTCCTGGTATATCAAAAACTGAAGAGATGCCAGAACAGGGTGTGACGGCCCCGGAAGGTGTGGGCTCAGGGCTCGTGCTCAGGTGCATGGCTGGTGCAGCTGGACTTCCGGCGTCTGGATTCCTAGGTACGTCACTTCCTTGGCTGTCCCGTGCCTCAGTTTCCCCATCTATAGCATGGGCTCACAGCAGCATTCCTCGCAGTGCTGGGGGCAGAGGGCTGAATGAAGATGAAGCCTCGGACCAGCCCTGGGTTCCCAGAAACTGCCTGGATTCTGGCCACGGTTCCTGGGTGGCAGAGCCCCCGGTTTCTCTGCGACTGTAGATACAGCCTCATCTGGAGTAACGGTGGAAGTT
>NW_006185415.1:0-490 GCF_000334495.1 Tupaia belangeri chinensis | reverse complement strand
TGGGCTGCCTGGACAGAAACTCCGTGTACTCTCTCCTGCTCCTCCCTGGCCTGTGGACAGGAATTCTCCATGTCTCCAGATCTTCTGGGGCCCCTACCTCCCCTGCCTGTTGGTCCTCTACCCTCAGCATGTCTAAAAATGCCCACGCACAATGCTTCGGGACACGTCGGGGAGGACTCTGCTGAGACGCGGTCTAGGCGAGGGCCGGGCCTGCGTGCTCCCGGACCGGAGTGTGAGCTGGGCATGGAAGGAAGGCGTGCTGGTGTGCTGGCAGGCGACTGGCAGGGTAGGGAGCCCATGTGAGCAGAAAGCCAAGTGCCAGGGGCTCCGTGTCCTTCCAGAAGGCCCTTAGGGACTGAAGGTCTTGCCAGCAAGTTTGTGACAAGGATCCTGGTCCCCATGCAGGCTTTTCCAGGCCCTTGGCACAATCACATCTGGGCTGCACACCCTGTTGGACCCGTCGACAGTGAACAGTTCCTGAGTTGGGGGT
>NW_006185414.1:0-490 GCF_000334495.1 Tupaia belangeri chinensis | reverse complement strand
TTCAGACGCCAGCCAGAGACCACAGGACACCAGCACTACTGACGATTATTAATTCAGAAGTTGCCTCAGCTCTCCCTAGGTGTGATAATTTGCTAGAACAACTCATAGAACTTGAGAAAGTGCTACACTTTTGATTACAGTTATATTTAAAAGATATCATTCAGAAGTAGCCAAATAAAGAAGTACATAGGACAAAATCTACAAAAGCCCTGGGCCCCTGGGCATGGATACTCTATGCTGTTTTCTGGAGGAGTTAGGGTGTATCACCCTTCTAGTTCATTGGTGTGTTCACCAACCTGGGACTACCACTGAGTCTCAGTGTCCAGAGTATTTATCAGGATTTTATTAAATAAACATGACTGATGAAATCATTGCTCATGTGATTGAACTCAATCTCTGCCCCTCTCCTCTTAAACAGGGTTAGACTGCCCCAAAGTTTCAACTCTTGAATCATGTGATTGGTCTTTCTGGTGACCAGCCCCCATCCTGA
>NW_006185413.1:0-489 GCF_000334495.1 Tupaia belangeri chinensis | reverse complement strand
CTTTCTCCCTGTCTCTGTCTCTCCAGCGAGCTCAGACACTATAGCAAAAATTTCTCCCCATCCCCCCCACAGAAGTGCCAGCCTGAGCTGTGGGATAGAACTCTTCATGGCTCTTCTGTCCAGCACCCAGCCTGAGCCTTTACCGTCAGGCCAGCCACAGGGGCCCCGTGGGTGGTGAACATGGCCACCAAGGGGAAGCCTCTGGAACCGTGTTGCTTGAGTTTCAATCTCGGCTCTGAGTGCTCTGGGGACAGTTGTGTGACAGCTCCGTGCCTTGTTTCCTTATCTGTCAGGTGAGGCTGATAGCAGTGTTCACCTGTTAGGATCTGCTTCTAAACACTGAAATGAGCTTTAGAAAATAGCCAGGCCTGGGCCAGCCGGTTATGGTTACGGTGTGCTGGTTACGGTGGCCGGATCCCACATGGCTGGCTGTGCGCTTTGAGTTCTGACCTGGTGGAGAACAGGTGAAGAACACTGTGGGGCATGTCC
>NW_006185412.1:0-489 GCF_000334495.1 Tupaia belangeri chinensis | reverse complement strand
AAAGGAAGGTGAAAGACTAAGAAAAAAGAATTTTTCTCTTTGACTTGGTCCTTGAACTGATGAAGCCACTTAAAGAAAATAATTTTAATCATTTTTCTTATTACAAAAAGTACTCTGGTATATCTAACAGAGCAGACCACATTTCCCAGAGAACATTCTTGTCCTGCTACTGTTGGGTGGGATTTGGAGGGAGGTTGAGTAGCGTGAGGGGAGGAAGCTTCGAGATTCATTCAGTTTGGAGACTGTTTCAGGAGGATTTCATTTCTTTCATTTTTCCATCAGCTTTCTATCGGCAGGAAGAAATGATCGTCTAGCCAGGAAATCTCAGGCGAGTTCTTAACCTCACCCTACTTCAGTTTCCTCAGCTGTAAAACTGAGGCTAACAGTAACAATAACATACTTGCTGTGAGGGCTCATGGGGTCAACACGCATAACGTGTTCCTAGCGTGTGGACTGCGATGGTTAGTGCTGCATAAGCCTTCGGTATGA
>NW_006185411.1:0-489 GCF_000334495.1 Tupaia belangeri chinensis | reverse complement strand
GTGAGTATTAAACACATTAACACACTTCAAACATTGACTGGCATAGAGTAAATGCTCAATAAATGTTAACAACTCTTTTAGCTATTAATAATACCACAGATAATCAGTGTATTTCTTCCAATAAAATGATGAAAGGTTGACATGAAAATCTGGAATTTGAAATTGTGATGGGAATTTTGACACTTAAAAATGTTTCATAGTTAGATTAACTACTGTGATATAAAGAAGCTTTGGAGCAAGTTTCTCAAAAGAAAAAATATTTCCATACTGGACCTTTGTACATAATGTTTAACCTACAAGGTGGTCTTTTGTTGGACAAAAAATCTTTGACAGTTGCATTTTCACTATTTTCTTCAATAATTGTAGGCAATTTTCTATAGAATAAATGTGGCAGCGAAGGAACTTCTTCATATTCATCACTTAGGTAGCTCAGGTGTGGAAGAGTCTTATTTCCACCAAAGCTATTAGGTTGTCAGGAAAGTCATGACG
>NW_006185410.1:0-489 GCF_000334495.1 Tupaia belangeri chinensis | reverse complement strand
CAGGAGTCACAGAGGTGTGGACAAGGTGGACAGCACGCCTTCACCATTCCAGGCAAGGAGAGTTTGGGAAAAAGCTTGATTCCCTGAGAAAGACATAGCCACCTCCCTAGTGTAGAGCCAGTCTCTGTCGCCTGAAGCCGAGCAGCACGAGCCGGGGTGCCCTGGCAGCCCTGTGCACGCCGCAGGGCCAGGACGGAAGGCTGGGGCTTTAGCCTCTGCCACCAGGACCCCTAGATGGACTGCTAGAAACCTCGCTTCGGCTTCTCCATCAGTAAAACAGAAACAATATTTGATGTGCAGGGCAGCTCTGGTTAGGAAATAGGTTGAAATATTTGGCAGCAGAAGAAAGAATTCCAACCTGGGACTGAGCAGCAGGTCACTGGAAGGTTACATTACCCATAAAGCTCTGGTTCCCTCTTTCTTTCGTGCCATGGTTTGCTCTTCGGTCCTGCCACTTCATCCCCACCTGGGTTAGGCGGTGGGGTGGAC
>NW_006185409.1:0-489 GCF_000334495.1 Tupaia belangeri chinensis | reverse complement strand
TTTCAGACATACAAAGGCCGAAACAAATTATTACCAGGAAACTATACAAAAAAATATTGAAGGACACCCTTCAAGCAGAAGAAAAACTGTATGAGGTGTGACTATGGCTCTACACAAGGAGGGAAGACTGTCCATATCATGGGGCTTACACCATATATAAAAGCAAAGACGCATGATTGTATTGGCACAGGCAGCTGCGATAACCCAGTGGTAATATGCTGTCAGCATCCTTCAGTGCTGAACCCACATGGAAGGTCAGGATTCGTGTCCCGAGGTCCTGGCTGGGGATGTACGCATGCGCCCATGCTGCTAGCTGACTGAGGCTAGGCTCATGGTGTGGAGATCCTGGTGGAATGCCTACTCACCTTAATAAATAAATAGACTTAAAAAATACAGTGAACCAGGACCAGTGGGTGGCGTGATGGCTGCATCACTCGACTCCAACGTATTTGACTGCAAGTTGAGTCCCAGACCCAGTGGCTTAAACTC
>NW_006185408.1:0-489 GCF_000334495.1 Tupaia belangeri chinensis | reverse complement strand
TTTTTTTAAAAAAAGGCTTAAAGAGGTGGCCTTGCCAGCTCCAGCTGCAGTGGCCCTGGCCCAGTGAGGCTCCCCAGACAACGCCTCAGCAATGACCTCTCCTCCCAACCCTCCCCGCCCCACTCCACCGCACTTCCCCTGGCAGCCACAGCTCAGGGAAACGGCAGCCCGAAGGGACACGTCCTCCCAGACACACCTGCAGCATATCTTAGCCATTCCATCACCAGCTCGTGTGGAGCTGAGAGTCAGAAACAGAAACAGGAAGAACGAGGGGATGGGAGAATAGCCCCATTCATTCCCTGGGCGGCAGCCAGGAGAACGCAAGCGGGACTTAGACGCACGGTGGGAACAGCTCAGGACAAACCCGTCCCTCACTCTCCTTTGACTGGTGACGCAGGACGCAGTTATGTCACAGGGACGAGACTTAGACAATCTAAAACCGCCAGTGTTACAAATTAGGGGGGCTGGGGACCAGCAGTTAGCATAATG
>NW_006185407.1:0-489 GCF_000334495.1 Tupaia belangeri chinensis | reverse complement strand
CAGTCAATCACATGGGAGTCCAGTGACATAGATACTATGCTAACTGCTGGTCCAGGCCTAAGTTTTTTATCCTGTGGCCTGCAGCAGGATAAATGAGGGAGCCTGACTGACTCCATTTTTTTCACAGTTGATAACAGAGATAATAGTATTGATACTTTTTTTGCTGGTTTTCAAACTCTGTATTCTAGCTATTGGGAATACAGGACTATACGTCTACCTGTGGGTATTGCCCAGAGCTGTCATCTTAACCAACAGTGTAATAAATTATCTAAGTGGCCACCTTAAAGAGATGTTTGGTAGGACCAATGACTTCTACATGCTTCACCTTCTACACTGTAAAATGTGTCCTGTTGTTCCAGCAATAGCATGTGAAACCACTTTTGGTAAGTCAGATGCTCCACTAACCTGGGGACAATGATGCCTTCAAGCCCACTGTGTAAGAATGGTTTTGTCTGGGTGCAGAGGGCAGGTGTGTGCATTAGAAGAATG
>NW_006185406.1:0-489 GCF_000334495.1 Tupaia belangeri chinensis | reverse complement strand
AGCCATGTGGAGTCCAGCACTTCAACCACCACGCTGACTGCTGGTCCAGTAATAGGAAATTGATTCATGTGTTCTTTTGACCATGAGTTTTAACTTCATCAGTAGGAATATTTTCAAAGTTTATTTCTGTGAGCTTCCCTCCTAAATGCATAGAATATATAGTGGAAAACTTTTTTATTTGGTGAAAAACTTTAAAACAAATTGAACTTGGGTAGAAGGGCCAGGGCCTTGTCATTTATGCAATAGTTGAGATTCACAAATGGCTGTGTTGGTAGGAGATAAGAAACTAAACATACTCAAACAACATGACTGTGGGATTGTCCGTCCAGTGTCAGTACCTGCCCACTATTCAGACGTGCTCATCCTTACATCTGGCCAAAAGAGTCAGTGCTTCATAGGCTCTTCGAGATTAAATACCTCTAAGGGAATAGAGCTGTAGGCTGAGGTGCACCTTAAGGTGTTTTTCTTATTTTGCTGATTTTTTAAGAG
>NW_006185405.1:0-489 GCF_000334495.1 Tupaia belangeri chinensis | reverse complement strand
GTATGATGGTTTTGTTTATTCCATGTTCAACTCTGTACAGTTTGACACTCTATTGCAATGTTCACTTTATAAATGAGTTTCTCTAGGTAATTGTAATACTTTACGAGATACTTGGTTATTAAAATAAATTGTTGATGATCAAACTAGTGTGATCTCTGATGAACAAAATTAAACCAGGTTTCCATCCTGATTTCTCAGAACTTTTCACATTAATAATGTGCTTTGCCATGTTCCAAGGGGGAAAATATAGTGTCCATATTCTTTACATTAGTTTAATTTTAGAAGCTACTTTTCAAATTCAAAGAAGGATTTCTACATCAAATATTTTAAGATTACCACTCAGTGGTTTCATGAATATCTAATGATTATTTAAAATATTCTTTTTGAGGGGCAATCAGGTGGCATGGTGATTGGGACACTGGACTCTCACATAACCGACTGCAAATCAAGTCCCAGACCCTGCAGTTTGCTTTCTCACTTTCCCTTTCT
>NW_006185404.1:0-489 GCF_000334495.1 Tupaia belangeri chinensis | reverse complement strand
AATAATTTTAGATGTGTTTATTTGTTAACAAATGGCTGAATCTCAGAAAGTATATAGAGTCTTGTGTTTACCATTTTCCTATCCTTTTCTTCTTGGCTTCATGACAGCATTGAAAACCAGCAACCTAACCACCTCAATAGCTGTGACAACTAGCAACCTAGCCAGTACTACAGAGGGAATAGGTTTGTATCCCCTCCCAAATTTTCCAGGAAACCATCACCTATTTGACTTGAATAAACATTTTTCACAGGATATATCTTTAAAAAACATTACCTTTTTCCTTCATGAGAGAGTGTGGCAGAGAGATAGAGACAAAGAGGAAGCACCCCTAACAGAGCCTTGAACCATGATCCACTCCAGCTTCAGCCTCCCAGGATCATGGGTATGCACATATCCTATGTGCACAGAGTGAACCAAGAACCTTCCCAAGTGGATCAGCCTTACACAGCATTGTGTTTACCACTGCTGCTCTCCAGCACTGAGATTTGT
>NW_006185403.1:0-489 GCF_000334495.1 Tupaia belangeri chinensis | reverse complement strand
GGGAAGAGAGAATGAGAATCCTCAGCACAGTCTTCACCGAGCAATCCACCCTCAGCCTTAGCCAGCTTGGATTGTAGGCATGCCCAGGCATAGGGAGGCCCTGGGATGTGAACCCAGAACACCCATGTGGCTCTGGCAGCATTGCTGAGTACTGTCACCACTGCACTGTCCCACCTGGCCCATGTGCCTTGCTTTTCCTAGCCAGTTTAACAATCGCACTATTTAATGGAGTTACATAGATTTTTCTATTTAATGTTTACCTCTTTAATATTGAACAGGTTACTAGCTAATAGTATCATCTCCCTTCATACTTCATGTAAAAATTGTCAAAGCATAGCCTTTCAACTCCCTTTCTTGTCATCTATGCTATGTTTGTGCAATTCTCAACATACATTTTATTTCTATAATTAAAATAAAATCTTAACTATGCTATCATCATTTTTGCTTTAAAAAGTCACCTAACTTTGGGAACCAGCAGTTAACGTAATG
>NW_006185402.1:0-489 GCF_000334495.1 Tupaia belangeri chinensis | reverse complement strand
CTTCTGGGAGAGATAATGGAGAGATTAATGAGGTGTTACTTAAACATATAAACTTTAGCCCAAAGTCTTCCTGGGTCAACTGATTAAAATAAATCATTCTTAGAGGCAGATTCTTGACCCACTCCATCCCTGATATCAGGACAAAGTTACAAAAGCTGGCTCTGGGCCTTGAGGGCACGTGGGCAAGTTGAATGCCGGTGCCCGCCTCGGTGTATTATATCAGGATGAGATGGAACGAGATGAGTTGGCAAAGGGTTCCCCTCGAAGGCCGGCTTTAACAGGTGCCCTCCGGCCCAGGCCGCCTGCTTCTACATGTTTGGTATGTAGCCAATCTGGCCATTGTAGGAGGAACTGCCCCATCAAGAAAAAGAAAGCCTCCCAAGCTGTGTCCAGATTGTGCAGGAGGGTCACACATCGATTTCCCGCTAGACACCGGGGTCACCTATTCAGCTTTGGAATCTGTCTCCAGACCCTTTTTTTTTTTTTTTT
>NW_006185401.1:0-489 GCF_000334495.1 Tupaia belangeri chinensis | reverse complement strand
CACGCAAAGGAGCAGCCGCAACTGGGACTTCCCGGAGTGATTCTACACTGCTGAGGACAGTGGCGCCCTGGACGGGGAGAGCCTGCCCTCAGCTTCCCGGCTGGTTGGCCAGCAGCCAGGCCAGACCAAACGCTCAGCTCCCACACCGCTGCTCACTGATGGGGCGGTGGGGAGACGGGCTCCCTGGGTGCCTGGTTGCGCTGGCACTCAAGTGCGAGGCCTGGAGCGGGAAAACGTAGCCAGCAGTTCGGGGCAAGCTAGGAACAGGCCGACAGGGTCCACCCAACATGGTCCCGGCCCCCAGCGGGGAGAGGCGGTGTGAGCTGGCCCTGCCTGTAGCAGAGGCAGGTCCTGAGCCTCGCGAGGCCCATGGGAAGCATCTAGAGGTTCCTCTTCTGGACCATTGTGTCGACAGGGATCCCCTAATTCTGGCCTGTCCCTTTAAATCGGCACCCCCTGTGCACTGCGGTCAGCAGCATGGGGCACTGC
>NW_006185400.1:0-489 GCF_000334495.1 Tupaia belangeri chinensis | reverse complement strand
GATTTCTTGCTTTCTGTCTTTCTTCTCTCCAGTAAGTGCATGCGTCCTATAGCAATAGTCTCTCTAAAAAGAAAATGATCATGCCTTCTGGCTGGACCATTGATTATCAGATTTGAAAAGGCTAATCTGGCTGTTGTCTAAACCACCTACTCCGTGGTATTCTATTAGAACAACCAGTACTAAGACATCTGACCTCGGGAAGAGAAGTGTAGTGAGCTGTAAAGGAAAGGTATGTGAGAGCATGGGGAAAGGCACAAATCAGGGGCACAGCTGCAAAAATGATAGTCCTAAAACTTACAGCTGTCATGGTGGTAGGGACTCTGACAAGTCCTGGACACCACCCTGCTTTCACGATGAGCAACTAATTCACTTGTTTGAGCTATTTCTCTACTTTTTAAAATTTTTATTTCTAATCACAAATTCAACATGAAGTCATTTTTGGTTATGTAAAGAATCAAACTGCTGGGGAACCAGCAGTTAGCGTAATGG
>NW_006185399.1:0-489 GCF_000334495.1 Tupaia belangeri chinensis | reverse complement strand
CTTAACAGTCAGCATCTACCGCTCTGGTCTCACCAGAGACTGAGGAGCCAGTGAAAGCTGCCTGGCAGCCTGCGCCGGCAAGGCAACGCCAAGCCCTCCAACACCCTGCCGGGGACTGAAGGGAGTTGGGGCAGCCAAGTGCCTCTGAGGACACCGGCATTGCTTGCAAATGCCCACGCTGGCCCTGGACCGGCCTGCACCCCGTGGGCCAGAAGAAAAGGATCCTGGGCAAACCCCAGCAAAGAGCATCTGAGCAAGGCCTGGAGGTCCCACTTCACAGCCTCACGCTAATGCTTCCCGACAAGCGTGGCCAAGCCTTGGGGTGTTCCCTTGCCGGTTGACAGCGTCTGTTCCCAGACAAAGCCGAGGCGAGCAGGGCGGTGTGAGGCTGGGGGCACGCTGCGCCCCGGCACTGGCCGGGTGGGAGAATGTGATTTCACACCAGGCCCACGGCCAAGCATTCATGCCCATCCAGGGTCGGCGCTCTGG
>NW_006185398.1:0-489 GCF_000334495.1 Tupaia belangeri chinensis | reverse complement strand
CCATTATGCTAACTGCTGGTCCCCAGATAATTTTTAATCTGCTAATATAATATGCTTCTTCCTTCCAAATGAATAAAGCACGAAATCTTTGCATGTTCTGGCTATCTGGAAATCACCTTCCCATCACTGCTGAGTTCTAAGGAGCAGCTCATTGGTGAGACAGTCCAAGCCCATGTGGTTACCACTGGCATGTCTAGTTTTGAACTTCAGAGGTGTTCAGTATATGTTTCTGAGTGAATAAATAAATAAATAGGCTGCTTGTACAGCAATGAAAGAATGATACTTTGTATCTATATAAACATATATTGTCTTTGAAAGAAAAGAATTACCTAATAAGAATATAAATCACATTATAAATACAAATACAATAGCACAAAGAAACATTTAGTGCTTCCAAGTGTCTGATCAGATTGTCTGGACAAATCCAAGTATACAACTTATGTTTGATTAGTTAAAGTAGCAGTATTTTCTAATCATTCTTTAGTCACC
>NW_006185397.1:0-489 GCF_000334495.1 Tupaia belangeri chinensis | reverse complement strand
CTGCTGGTCCCTCTCTAGTATTATTTTAGTATGTGACCTGTAAGACTGAAAAATATTAGTAAGTAGAGAGAGCAAAATCTTTTCAAAGAATTAATCAAAGTTTAGCAGAGTTAACAAACAGTTTACGGTCTTGCTGAGAATTCTGAGTATTGCATAGAATACAAACCTGAATATATCAGCAGTTTCCATCAGAGAAGGAGACACATACTATACTTTCCTTAGATACTCCCTTTGGGGGAGTGAATTTAAAGCTAGCTTGTCTTGAGTCCTAAGTCATCTCTGCTGTGGTCTCTATGCTGGAAATGTCAGAGGTTTGGGGAATCTGTGCATTTACCCTGTCTTCCCTTCCATCTCTTTCGCTTGAATCGCTGTTGAGAATTTTGTAAATTTGCTAAAACATAGAAAGTAACTTGTATTTTTGTTCAGAAAGTTTCTCCAGAAAAGTACTGTATTTTTCACTTGTTTAGGTTTTTATTAAGAATGGGGTTT
>NW_006185396.1:0-489 GCF_000334495.1 Tupaia belangeri chinensis | reverse complement strand
CCCTTCCTTTCCCTTCCTTTCCCTTCCTTTCTTCCACACCACCAGGATTCCGAGGCCCTACTTGACTCAAACTTACACCTCTCAGCGGCCAGAAAAGGCTGTTCTCCTGCGTCGGACATTTGAATACGTAACATGCAAACGATGTCACATACACAACGTGGCGTCTCGTGCCTTCTGGATAGTAATGTGATAAAGTGGCTGAAAGTTACTGTAACGTAATATAGAACTGTGTGCTAAATAATGCTTTCAGTAATTAATGCTCGACACTCTGCAGTTCCTGGAAAATATTGCAAAATGTTATTCTAGTTATAAAAAGACAGCATTCCTAAGAGGAAGACCGCCAGGGCACCCACAAATTTAAGGCATCTGTAAACGTTTTCTCAGAGTCACATACGGATTTGCTGAGTGTCGCTCAGCTAAGCAGAGGTCAAATGAGGCGACAGTGCCGGACAGCCAGAGAGGCTCACACACACACACACACACACACAC
>NW_006185395.1:0-489 GCF_000334495.1 Tupaia belangeri chinensis | reverse complement strand
CTGAGTTCTTCCATTCAGATGTTTCTCATCAGCCACGTCCAGATCCATTCCATCTGCAGAGCGATTCTGGCAGCCTCGATGGAGGGGGCTTGGTGGCAAAATCTCTGGCTTTTTCGGATCCTGCCCTGGCCCTGTTCTCCTTGTGTAGTTTCTTGGCACTTTGATTTCTCGGCAGACACCGGCTGGGCAGAGGCTGCTGCTGACCGAAGCCAAATGTGAAACAGACGTTGGAACCAGAGTGCTGCTTCTCCGCGTGGGGGTGGGAATGTGGCCGAGGAGTGGGGTCAGGAAGGGAGGGCCTCCTTACAATCAGCTGAGTCACCTTCTAGTGAAGGTTTGTCATGGCCCCATCTTGTCCGTCCTCACCGATTGTGCAATATGAAAGTCCACGTCTACTTTACTCCTGGTGTCACTGGTACAATCCCAACACCAGACCTGGCAGGTGGTAGTTAAAGAACCAGATCCCACATATGTGGCCGACTGTGTGGT
>NW_006185394.1:0-489 GCF_000334495.1 Tupaia belangeri chinensis | reverse complement strand
CAGAGACAGCAACCCCAGTAGTCTTGCTGCAATCTACCCACAGCCTCGGCCAGCCCTGGATTGTGGGCACACGAGTGCCTGGTGTACTCAGGGAGGTCTGGGACTTGAACCTGGAACTTTCTGTGTGGGTCAGTCCTGCAGAAGGTCATGTTTTACTGCTGTACCACCATCCAGTTTCTTTATTATTAGTTTCAGCAGACGTACACTTACTCTGCCGCATTGTTCTGAAGTTTCTGGACAGTTTCTGTACTTATTGCGTCAGGAACAAGTAAAGATGTGTCCCTGGGCCACACTGGAGTAGCACTGCCCCAGAACTCACTATTGCGACTGTATGTATCATAAACTTGTCATGAGTCAAGGTTTACAAGGCTTCTGGAAACTGTAAAGAGCTGCACACAGCTTGGTTGGGGATGTCGTCTTAGCCACTTACACCAGAGTGAGCCAAGCAGGCCCCAGGAAGGGCAGTGCTTTCCTGAAGTTGCACCGAGA
>NW_006185393.1:0-489 GCF_000334495.1 Tupaia belangeri chinensis | reverse complement strand
TGACACAGGAGTTGACACACTTGCCACTTCGGAAGGTGACCCTGCAGCCATCGGGCAAACAGGACATTCAGTACTTGGCTGGGGGTGCCCAAGGCCCCCAAGTGTGGACTCACCAGAACTCCAGGACTCCTCACTCATCTGTCGCTGTCATGGCTCTAGAGAGAAAAAATAAAGGGCCATGAGATGATTCTGAGGGAAATTGGAAGCAGGTTCTCCCGAGTCTTTCAGAAGTCACACGAGATACGGGAATGTCCCCAGGTAGCGAGGCGTGACAACACACAGGACATGTGAGTCAGGGCGGCTCAGAATTCTGATGGGGGCACAGCAGCACAGACAACTGGTGCTCAGCACTGGGAAGACCTCGACGTCCAGGAGGAAAGTAGGTGGCCACGCAGACCAAGTCTCAGTGACCAGGGACTGTGGGAGTGCAGTGGCTGTGGTAACGATGAACTATTTGATCTTATTGAAGCCAACACAGAACTTGCTGCT
>NW_006185392.1:0-489 GCF_000334495.1 Tupaia belangeri chinensis | reverse complement strand
CTCCCTCTCTTTGGGTGCACAGCAGGAGTGGGATGGCGGCTGCAGGGCAGCTCGTTCTCTCTCCGGAGCGGCCGTGCTGACTTACACCCCACCGGCAGCGCAGAAGAGCCCCACTCTGTCCTGAGATTAGCGTTTTGAGAAGCTTACGCGGACTTGCAGACCTGCTGCGTTCCAGGACTTCTGAGAACGCCCCATGGCCTCCCTCCTGCCCTCCCTCCCACTCTCGTTTCCCCGGAGAGCACGGCGGCCCCTGCGACTCTTACCCCTTGTGCACGTGGGAAGCTGCGGCGGCGCCCTCGAGTAGGCCCCGCACAAAGTTTCCAAACGCACAGGAGCACAAGTCTCAATTAGGCCAAGTGAACACAAGTGTAATCACAATGGGCCGGGACAATGGGTGTTGTCTTATGTCTTAATCCACCGAGGGTCCCCAGAACGGCCCCGATTCGAAATGACCTAAGAGGCACTTGTCGCAGAGGCTGGCTGGGGGGG
>NW_006185391.1:0-489 GCF_000334495.1 Tupaia belangeri chinensis | reverse complement strand
GTTTAACTCTGGGAAGAGGAGAACAACAAAACTGGTCGTAACACACTGGTTCAAACGCGGGCTCCAAGAGAGCTGAATTTGCAAGGGGAGTTGGTGTATGCCCCTCTGCGGCCAGGAGATGTGGGTTCTCCCTTCTGCAAGACTTGGGCAAATGCTCTTTGGATTCATGGAGCACTCTGCTCGGAGAAGCCCACTGAGTCTCATTCTCACCACTCAGAAAGAAAGGATGGTCACACAGAGTACAGGAGAAATAAGCCACGGCGTCGAGGACCGTCGCGTCGACAGATTAGAAAATCGTTCAGATGGTGCGTTGCCCTTCTCTTGGATACTTGTTGATGGCAGTAGCTTTACCCACGGTCATGTGTGTCGTGCTAGTGGGCAATTAGACGTGAGACAAGCACCTTGTCTTGGGATATTCAGTTTCATTAGCTCTGAACTAGGGTCTAAGACAGGTGGTTCTTTGGATATTTTTTGCTTTTTTTTTTTTTT
>NW_006185390.1:0-489 GCF_000334495.1 Tupaia belangeri chinensis | reverse complement strand
ACAAGGGCTACCATTTTGATGTATTCATTTCTGTGCATCTTTAATATTAGGTGGGGTGCCTTTGCGTCCCCGATGGCCATAGTCGTTCTTTCTGAAGGTGTCCTACCTGACAGCTGAGTGGGGGACTCGCTCCAGGTTAGGGGTTAGGGATTGGACTAAGCGGTCTCTAAAGCCAGAGCTTTGAACCACCTTGCTTTCTCTCCTCCTGATTTTCTCTTATTCACAGTAAATCACATCATTAAAATACACCCGCTGCATGGCACTGTTGTCTTGCTTCTTCTGGGTATTAATGCTCTTCTGTGAAAGGAAATGTAGATCATTTTCAATTTTCCCTATGATAAACAAATGAAATCCTCTGAGTATAACTTTCTATGTTTCGAATTCTTTTGTCTAGATTCTCCAAAGCCAGTTCATTGGAGGTTTTTATTATTACTATTTATATTTGCGCCATGGGGCTTGTATGTTCACTCGAGAGAGACAGAGTCAGAG
>NW_006185389.1:0-489 GCF_000334495.1 Tupaia belangeri chinensis | reverse complement strand
TAACTGCTGGTCCCAATAAAAAATGTTTTTATGACACATACATTGCTTTATGCCTTTCAAAGAGTGTCTACTTATTCTCTGATGCCCAAGGTCTATGCTAGGATCATATCTTTAGAGGAAAATCTTGGTGATTATGGGGAATCATTTTTCTCCATTAATTACCTAGTTTTCCAAATGGAAATATGTGTTCTGAAATAATAAGATAGCTATTTGTTTTACTTTTCAATTTCTTCAATCTGCTTATGATAAGTATCATATTAATGTAGACAAACAGCTTTTTGGGTATTATTCTTTCTCAGTGAAATTCAACTTTCCTTGAGAAAGTCTCCATTGATTTGACTATTATATCTGCTAATAAATATCTCATTCTTAATTGAGGGCCATAATTTACATGCTCTAAAACCAAAATGCAAAACCAGAGAGAGATGCAGCAATAGTGCACATTCTCTGAGACTGACCTACATTACAACAGTAAAATATCCTCCATAA
>NW_006185388.1:0-489 GCF_000334495.1 Tupaia belangeri chinensis | reverse complement strand
CATAATACACATTTTCCATGAACTTTTTCAAAACTCCTCTTAGTAGGCACTTCTTGAATTATTTCATTTGTCCTTGTCAGTATCATAAAAAATTCCTAAGTCTTACACTCACATATCTGAACACTGTTCAAGACTGGCTGGCATTAATGATTCCTGCTCTTTTTTTGCAGATTAAGATTATGCGAAATAAGCAAGAAGGAATTCTTTATGTGGATGATGCTTCTAACAGAACCGTCAGTCCTAAGAAAGCCGATATCCTGGATGTAGTGGGAATGCTGTATGTTGGAGGATTACCCATCAACTATACTACCCGAAGAATTGGCCCAGTAAGTGTCTGATTTCTTGTCTATTGCCTCAATATCTGAGTGAGTCATCTATTTGTGAATGAGCTTTGAATGATTAAGTCACATGGGCCTAGGATTATTATAGGGGAGTAGGAAACCATCTTTATAAAAAGTGTCAGAGGGACCAGCAGATGGTGTAATGGTT
>NW_006185387.1:0-489 GCF_000334495.1 Tupaia belangeri chinensis | reverse complement strand
CTGGTGCCCCGCCCCTGCCTGGCATGGCCCCACGCAGGGCGCTCTGGGGCCGCAATGTGGGGGTGCCACCCCATTGCCCACTGTCACCATTTTTTCCAGCCGCCCCACAAGCCCATACCAGCCCTCGGTCCTGGCCGCCTACTAGGCTGTCTACAACCTCTCTTGGCTCCCTTTCTGTGTGGGTGCCGGGCCGTGGGCGTTGCCAGCACAAGCAACCCGCAACATGCAGAACTGCGGCCCAGTGAGTGCCCTGCCGAGGGGCCGGACTCTGGCAGCAGCTGGTGTCTCCCGGGTGACCCGCATTCTGTCCCCGCCCCACCGCCGGCGGGATTACACAACGCTTCCCCTGCCCGTGCCCTGCTCCAGGCATTATACGCCCAGCGCTTGCGCTCACCAGTGCCCCCTGGGCAGGGAGCTGCGCGGGCGCCAGGGTGGGCCATGGGCAGTGGCCATGTTGCGGGGGGCTGGTTCAGGCAGGACACCAGGGTC
>NW_006185386.1:0-489 GCF_000334495.1 Tupaia belangeri chinensis | reverse complement strand
CCCAAAAAAAAAAAAAAAAAAAAAACTACTCAGAAAATCTAGTAGGGCTCATATACGTCACCAACCTAAGTTACAAGTCTCAACTCACACATTTCTTAGCCACTAGTGGATGTTTACTCAGTCATTGGTAAAATCACCTCTCTATTTTTTTCTCAGATTACATCATTTACCTTCTTGCTCTAATTTAGAATCTGTATTTTCCTTGAGCCTTTGAAAAAAAGAGAGTAACTTAAGTGTGCACATTGCTAATAAAAGCTTAATTTGGCTTTCAGACCCAAGCATGCTGTCTCCAGAATGAACGAGGCTTTACTGTCTCTTCCCTCACAGATCATTATTTCACTTCACAGCAATGCTTAAAATGTGCTATAAGTCAACGCCTATTAAAAATAGAAAAGGGAGGGGATGGATGATGACAAAGTGTGAAACTTAATACTCTGTGCGGCATCCCCACATGGGAAGGTTCCCAGTGGCTTGAAAATCACATTGGGT
>NW_006185385.1:0-488 GCF_000334495.1 Tupaia belangeri chinensis | reverse complement strand
GGCTCCCAGAGCAATGCCTCCCTCCATGTGTGACTGACGGTCACCGAGGTCTCACCTTGCTGCGGGTGTTGAGGCCTGGGTTGCTTCTCCGGCTCACCAGCTCTGTGGCACTCACCCACCGAGCAGGGATGCCTGTTATTAAAGCAGTCCTGTCCAGCTGTAAGAAGCCCTGCACAACGAGCCACCTTGACACAGGGGAATCCATAAACGGAGTCTTCCTTTGCATTTGAAGGGATCTGTGCCACCCTGTGGGGGTGAAAGGACATGGCTGGATTTGGGGCAGAGAGCACCGCCCCCTGCATGTCATCCACGCGGCATGGAACGTGAAAGCATCGCTTTTCTGTGACTGCCGGCAAGCCTGCCCTCTTCAGGAAACTCAAGGAATCTGGGGGGTTGAATTTTCTTAAATTTTTCTAATGCCTTAGAATTGCATTTAAAGAACTACTTCAGTGGAACGTGTTTTAAAGAATTATTTAATTTTATTTTTT
>NW_006185384.1:0-488 GCF_000334495.1 Tupaia belangeri chinensis | reverse complement strand
ATGTACCCTATAGAAAAAAAACTCTCAAAATATATTTTTAATCAAAAAAAGAGACCAATTCAATACATACTTATAAAATAGCACACATTTGAGGTATCATACTCAAAAATCACGCTAAAGAGCCGTGGAATTATGAGTAGAAGTGGTGTTAAGGTTCAGGCAAAACAAATAGGTAGATAATAGACTATTCAAACCAGAGCTGTACAAGTGGTAATGAGTCCCCAGAGACTCACTGGAAATCCATCCCTGTGCAGCTGAGACTACAGTACGGGGCTGTCTCGGTCTCTTTCCTCAAGGGAATAACTAACACAGTGGAAAATAAATAGGAAGCTGGGCATGTTACACAGAGAGTGAGAGACAAATGGGAAAAGCCAGGGGTCTTCAGAGCGTTAGTGGAAAACGCTTATTAGGAAAAACCGTGGGTGGGTTTCAAAGTTTTTTGCACCAAAGTAAATTGACACTTTAATTCCATTTTCTATGAACTTTTT
>NW_006185383.1:0-488 GCF_000334495.1 Tupaia belangeri chinensis | reverse complement strand
GGACCTCACCATGCAGGCCCGACATTGAAGAGCACTGCGTTACTGCCAGGCCGCTGTCTGGCCCTGAAGTTTAACTCTTAACAGAGACTGTCCCTTGGCAGAGACAAAACTATAAATTAATTATAATTTCCCCATGAAGCAAGAGTGTTCTCCAACATTGGGCGATAGTCACTGAATGAGAAAAGGCTGACTACTTTACCTTGTGCTTCTCCTCCTGTAACTTTCAAGGCCACCTTTTTTAAAGTCACATGCCCATTGAAGGCCATGTGGAAATCCACATCTGTCTGTGTCCAGCTCACACCATGGTGTGCTTCCGTAAGTCTGAAGCATACACTTTAATCTGAAGCTGCTGTAATGGAGGAGTTCCAGTCAAAAAATGACTCTCCCTGTTGGTTTTTAAATTTGTGAGATAGGGCTGGGTCCGTGTTCTGGTGGTTGAGAGAACCAGATCCTGGGACCAGCATATGACGTAATGGTTATGTTGCTGG
>NW_006185382.1:0-488 GCF_000334495.1 Tupaia belangeri chinensis | reverse complement strand
TCATGACTCTGAAAGAGAGAAGGTGCAGTTGGGGTGAGGTCAGAGAAGGCAGCCAGGGCAGAGGCAGGGGCACATGGGAAGTCAGGTCTGGTCTAGCCTGGCTGGAACCTGGGAGGTAGCTCAGTTGCCTGCTTGCCTGAGGCTCCAGCTTGGAGGATGGCCTCCTCTGGCCATGTCCTCTAGAATTAACGTCTGGTGTCACCCTCTGCCTAGGCTCCCATGCTCAGGACCCTAGAGCAGGAGACAGTGTGAGACTGAGCTTAGCCCGCGTAGTAGATGTGGACTACGAAATGGGAGGGACGCAGGAAGTAAGGTGGGTCTGCTGGCCTGGCCAGAGGGGCACTTCTATGCCCATCCTGCTGTGGCATAGAGAACCTGGGCTGGGGGGCCAGCTCGGCCTTGGGCCTTTTTCAGGAGAGTCAGGGGATTTCTGCAGACTCTTCTGTGCTCCTCAGGAAGCAGAGGATAGCCTTGCTCAAGCAGGAGGT
>NW_006185381.1:0-488 GCF_000334495.1 Tupaia belangeri chinensis | reverse complement strand
GGTCGTGTTTGAATGGAGGACACCTCTTCACCCCAACTGGAGGAAAGCTCCCCAGTCAATGGATTATAGCAGAGTGGGGTGCTCCATTGGGTTACCAGTGTATCCCAAGACCCCAATTTCCTAATTTCTTTGCATGGCCCGAGCATCTGGGGCATCATGAGTTAATCTGGTTAACGAGTTGGTTGCTGTGCAGGGGTGAACAGAGGGCAGAGGAAGGAGCCCCCCTTCTAGGCAGCTGCATCAGCTGTAGGAGGCAGGACTGTCCTTCTGGATAAATGATCTAAGCAGCAGCCAGATGTCTGGCTCTAGGAATTCAAGGTGTGACCAATGGAGAATGAGGGGACAGGAAACCGGTGGAATTCCTGGCCTGCTCAGCTCCTGCCCCCCTTCTGTATGCCTAGGACACTTCCCACCATCTGCTGCAAGGGAAGAGCTCTAATGATGCATCGGGAACACTGCACTATATTCAAAATGCATTCCTGTTGCAG
>NW_006185380.1:0-488 GCF_000334495.1 Tupaia belangeri chinensis | reverse complement strand
AAAAGAAAAGAAAAGAAATTTAAAACAAAAAAAGAAAAAAAAAACCTGAAATTGGCAAAATTAACTGAGTCAGTTGGGTTGCCTTGGCTTAAGTTGCTTCTGAGCAACACTGGTGGTGACAAGCTGCGACTATTCAAGACTTGACTCTGGAGGCAGATAGATATGGTGACTGATGATGGCAAAAACTTTGGTTCCAGTGAGAGACTCAGGGCCTGAATTTAACTAGTAACTTGCAGCCAGGGCGAGGATTCTTCCCTCTCTCCCAAGAAGTGTCAAAAAGCAGAACCTGTTGGTGGCAGAGGTCGCCAAGGATTCGACCCAGCGATGTCCTGGCCCTGCTCTGTGGCGGTGCATACAGCCTGGGCCTGAGCACCCGCTGCTGGGTCTTCAGGGGCTGCGGAGCCATGGGGGTGGAAACGCACAGAGGAGCGAGAAGCTGGCACACAAGAGGGCCACCGCGGGCTTAGGAGAGAAGACCGCAGCAAGGG
>NW_006185379.1:0-488 GCF_000334495.1 Tupaia belangeri chinensis | reverse complement strand
GGGCAAAAGACTGTCTCTGAACATCGTTTTCCATAAAAATGAAGATAATGCTACTGACCTCAGAGGATTGTTGTGGAAATTAATCTGGTAGCCTCAGCTGTCACATATTGCAGCCACTATGTAAGAAAGTAAGTAGTACAGACATGTTAAGTAAGCAAAATCCAGTAGACTATGCTAAAAATAAAGTATCGTGTTGCATAATTACTCTTGCCTCTGTGGAGACAAGAATATTGACATAAAATAATGCAAATGCGTAGGATCTGAAAGATGAAGAAATAGAGACAGGCCTTCTTCAGTCCCTCCAGTAACTAAAGAGACATCGGGAACACAAAATGGCCCCTGTCTAGGTGACTTTCTGTTGCTATCATTTTTAGATTTCGTAGATTTTTCTTATTCTTATAAACTATGAGGGTTTTTGTTAGTTCAGATTTTAAGCATGGTATCTTAATATGGTTTCCAAGACACCTATACACACACGCACACACATA
>NW_006185378.1:0-488 GCF_000334495.1 Tupaia belangeri chinensis | reverse complement strand
GTTGACATCTGTCACATGAGTGCATATGTGCCACCAGCCATGCACCGAACATGCCCACCTGCTTCTTTCACCCCTTCCCAATCCACTGCTTTTGCTCCGGAGCTCGCTGTCCCCACATTCCAAAAACTAGACCCACGGCCTTACCCATCTGCTTAGGCTCTGGTCACCTCAACCAGCTCCACACGTCTCTCACACACACTGCACCTCAGACCCCCACGCTGCCCTGACCGGGGCTTATTGCTGTCATGGCACCCCACCGGCCTTGCCTGGACCCGCTCTCTCTCACACTGGGGTCTCTCCTAGATGGCTTCCCAGGGCACCCACACTTGGTCAGTGAGGTGACTCTCATCCCCTTATGGGCACAGCGTCCTGGGGGCTGTTCTCCCTGGCGCTGCTGGGGGCTGGTGGTACCCTCGGAGCGCATGAGCTTTCATATGGCTCTGACCCAAACTGGGTCCCACCTGCTGGTTTCCTGCTCATCCTTCCAG
>NW_006185377.1:0-488 GCF_000334495.1 Tupaia belangeri chinensis | reverse complement strand
AGTGACATAGTCATTACACCATCTGCTGGTTCTGATATCTTTTAAATTCAGTGTACATATTTTATTGAGCTCTGGGTCTCAAGGGTCCTGGATAAGTATACATGATGAGTATAGAGAAAAGCATAAACATAGTAACAAAAACACCTTTTCTTTCCTCAAAGAGTTTACAGTTTTGCAAAAGAAGGTATATATGTAAACAGATAATTATGACAAGCTGGGGTAAAAGAGCCAGAATGAATGTTATGAGAGATACCGAGAAAGATTCATTTACTCTGAAAAGATTATGAAGGACAAAGAGAGTCAGGAGAGGGAGTTAAGAGAAACTTTATGGAAAAGACAGTGCCCGAGTTTAACCTTAAAAAGTGAGTATAGTAATTTCATTGGAATAATAAGGTTGAAGTTTATTTAAAACTACTGAGAAATAAATGTGAGCAGAGAATATGTTTGGGGGGCTGGTTAGTGGCACCGTGGTAAAACACAGTGCTCTG
>NW_006185376.1:0-488 GCF_000334495.1 Tupaia belangeri chinensis | reverse complement strand
TCTCTCTTCCTCTACTCATAGTTCACTCTGATAATCCTAGTCCAACAATTTTCCCCTTGCTTAAAGATTTCTGATCTTTGGGTCATCATTGACTATCCACCACTTAATGCTCATTTTACAATACAACATTATATCATATACTTGAAAACATCATTGATTCCTTCATCCTCTCTAACCCTTTAATAATGGCTTAATAAGATTCCAAACCTGGATAAATCCAACTATATACCTACTTTTCACTTACATTCCACAAATTATTCCTCCTCTCTTATTTCTTCTGAACTCCAAAAGCCCTCTTCCTCATTCCGAAGTATCCTCAATACTTTGTCTTATAATTTTTTTTTTAATGACAGAAATAAAAAGTAAAAAGCCTCATCTAATAAACACCGTATTTACCAATCTACTTGAATCTATAACTATATTCTTTTTATCTGGTATTCTGTTTTTCTGTCTCATTAAAGTCAAACCATTCTTTAAAACTTAAGAAA
>NW_006185375.1:0-488 GCF_000334495.1 Tupaia belangeri chinensis | reverse complement strand
AGTTTATCAATTATTGTCTTTAATGAATACTGTGTTTGGGGCAATATCAAAGAATTCTTTGCCTAATCCCAGGTCATGAAGAGTTTCTTTTGAAAACTTTATAGCTTTACCTTCTATGTTTAGACAGATGGTCCAAATTTGGGTTCACTGTCATAAAAGGCGTGAGGTGGAAAGTTACAGCTCATCGTGTTTATATACGGATGTCCAGTTGTGGTATTTGTTGAAAACATTATTCTCTCCTTCATTGGCTTGCCATTGTACTTTTGTCAAAAATCAAATGTGGATGGGTCACTTTCTGTACATTCTATTCTGTCTGAACAATCCTTGACTCTGTCACTCTGAAATTATCACTGAGGCAATATATCCAGTTTTAAACTGGGGCAGGAGCAGTGTGATCCTTCCAATTTTATTAGTCTTTTAAAAATTTATTTTGGCTATTATAGATCTCTTCTGTTTTCATACAAATTTTAGAATGAATCTATTGATTT
>NW_006185374.1:0-488 GCF_000334495.1 Tupaia belangeri chinensis | reverse complement strand
GGGACACGCCCGGGGCTGCTCACAGCAGCTGAGGAGGGGAGCTTCTGGGATGAACAAGCGTGTTCCCAGAACAGTGGGTGTCGCTTCCCCTGGGGACGCTGAGTCTGACCAGCCCACCATGATCTGGACCTGGTTTCCCCACAGTCACGTGGCCCAGGAGACGGGGGTCTCACCAAAGCCACTGCTTAGTCACGTTTCCAGGAAACCACGGCTCCCTCAGATACCTCGCGTGGCCTGAGTCATAACCAGAAGTGACGTGTGAGCTGATAAAGGCATCGTTATTCGTCTCCGGCGGCCAGCAACCGCTGTTGTTTTACGTCTTGGACATGTTTTCAGTTCTGGGCTGGGTTTCTGTCTCACTGTCCCATTTCACTCTGCGTCTGTGGCGGAGTCAGCCCAGAAGTCAGGGCTCAAGGGAGGGCCTGAACCATGATCTACTGGATAGCCACAGGGCGTCTGTCCCCCTGGGCAGCCCGATGGCGCCTTCC
>NW_006185373.1:0-488 GCF_000334495.1 Tupaia belangeri chinensis | reverse complement strand
TTTAAGTAGGGAATGGACCATGCATGCAAAAGCTTGTATGTCTGGTATATCCCAGGTCTAAAGACACAGTCTTGGTAGAACACATTGCTGGAGCTTCTGTTATTTCCTGCTGGTCCTTACCATTCCCAGCTCAACCTCCCACCATCCAATGCCCCTCTCTCATTACCTGAGGGCTTTCTCTGGCTATCAGAGCCTGCTATGTTCATACATGTGGCTAGAAGTACTCTGAAATAACTTCACTTCAGGTATATATTTTAACTTTATAATGAGTGACACTTATGTGTTGGATGTAAATGTTGAATTTGGCTTGAGTACTAAGACCATGGACAGGGGGATTGGGAGGTCCCACCTGATTGGGAGCTTCATAAAGGCAGAAATTCTGCCTTATAAAGAATGGTGCGTGTCTTAGGTTGAGTTATCCTAGAGGCAGACTTGGGTAAATATTCAATAGCAAATCCTTTTTGGGGTAGATGACTCCAGGGAAGTGA
>NW_006185372.1:0-488 GCF_000334495.1 Tupaia belangeri chinensis | reverse complement strand
CATCTTTACCACCATACCACATGTTGGCCCTGTTTGAACATTTAAATAACCACGCAACTGGCAAACGATATTACCAATATACATGTTATTTACCTAGTGTGTCTTTTTTATGTTTTTTCCACCATTGTTTTCTTCTTGATATCTCAAAATACTCCCCAGAAGACATACAGAATGCCTACTGTAGATTGCAGCCCATATCAGTATCTATGAGTCCAAACATGTACATATTTGAACTAGGTACAATGCAATGATTTTTTAACTATTTGTTTGAAAACAACTGTGAGTTTATGTCTTTGAGAACTAGCATGGCATAGCCATCAGCGCTACACTACCATGGGCATCGCTCTTTTTTCAAAGTTCCTTTCTGTTTACTGTAAAACAAAGTAAACATACATTTGCATGTAGCCTGCGGTTAAAGTTCTTTAGAAATAATCAGTAAGTGAGAATTCTTAGATGGTGTTCATTACCTTCCGAAGGTTTTCCTGGTG
>NW_006185371.1:0-488 GCF_000334495.1 Tupaia belangeri chinensis | reverse complement strand
ACCATCTGCTGGACCCAGTCATTAGTTCTGATGTATCCTGATGGGACCTCTCTCCAGTGGTACTTTACTGGGATTCTTCAACAGTTTTTTGGAAAGATAATAATAGCTAATGTTTATTGAACACTTCCTACATGACAGCCCAGATCTACATTCTCAATAGCTCTTGAAATTTAATTCACATTCCGTATCATTTACCCTTTTCAAGGGTACCTCCATGGTTTTTACTATATTCTCAGAATTGGACAACCTCATCACAATCAATTTTTAGAACATTTCTTTATCCCAAAAAAGTAACCTAGTACTTACGAGCACTCTTATTTTTTTATTTCTCTGAAGCCTTCAGCAATCACTACCCTATTTCTGTCTCAATAGAGGTGTCTGTTCTAGACATTTCATGTAAGTGGAACCAGGCAATGTCTAGTCTTTTTGTGTCTGGCTTGTTTCATGCATGGTTGACTAATATTCCATTGTATGGATATACCATATTT
>NW_006185370.1:0-488 GCF_000334495.1 Tupaia belangeri chinensis | reverse complement strand
AAAAAAAATTAAGTTTCTAAAAAGAAGTTAAAAAAGAAATGAGAGCTATCTCTGCCAGTCATTCTCATATTCAATCAGGCCAATTTACTACATGGAGTTCTTGACTTCCCATGAGACAAATTCAGGAGAAATTCCATGAGGCCTATCAACTAGATGTATTCCAGAAACAACTTCTTTTAATAAAAAAGGCCAGCTGCTTCTTCAGAGAATAAAGAATTGGCCTTGTGAGAACCATCTTCTGCCAAGGTATTTGACATATGTTGACAAAGTAATTTCTTTGTGGTCTCCTACATTTCCATAAATTTTCTATTGTGAACGTCTGTGATCAGGAAGAATGCTTCACCCAGGGAAACATAACGCCACTGTGTGGTAAACACTCAGTACACTTGTTTTTGTTTTAAATAGTCTTCCTTCCAGTCCAGCAGGTGGCGTGGTAATTAAGGCAGTTGGACTCTCTCGTGGCCAACCATGGTTCAAGTCCTGGACCT
>NW_006185369.1:0-488 GCF_000334495.1 Tupaia belangeri chinensis | reverse complement strand
TACTTGGAGGTTTTCCTGAAGTTCCTCAACACTGGTGATTTCCCTCCAGGAGCTTAATCATGGGCAGGGCTGCATCATTTCCATCTGTAGTCCCAGCAGTGCCCAAGCTCACTACTGGTAGTCAGTACATGTTTAATAAGTATGTGACAAATGAATCCAGAGTATATAGAATAAGACATGTAATAAGGAGAGAGGAAGGGAGAGAAATCCTATTCATCACAGAAGGGTATTTTTGTAAAAATCTAAAAAGTTATATATGTTGTCTCAAATATTAGGGAACTTAGAGATAGGATGGAAAGAGGCATATCTTCACATTTCTTTCAGATGAAACTTGACCCTTGAAACACATAGGGAGAGGATAAGATTTTAAGATTACAGATCTTGCTGAATCATTATTCTCCCTTTCTTTCTAGTTTTATAAACTTAAGAAAGTCATTTAAACTTTTGTAGACTGTTTCCTCATCTATAAAATGAAGATGATAATACCA
>NW_006185368.1:0-488 GCF_000334495.1 Tupaia belangeri chinensis | reverse complement strand
ATCAGAAACTTTGCTTGACATGATGACATTACTGATTTTTTTATGATCTTCTCAAATATACTCTATAACTGTTATTAATTTAGTATCGTTAATAGCTCATCCTTCAAATGTCAGGCAACAGCCAAAGCTGAAAAATAGAACTGCTTAGGGCTGGAAAAAGTCTGGGAAGGAGGATGAAAAGCTTGAGGATCACAAAGACCTTGGCTACTTCCAGCTGCCCCAGAGCTCCAGCCTGGAACAGGTCTCTGCCATTGGGCCTCTCTCTCGGGTTACTTTGTGGTTCACAAAGATGGCCATGTCTGGCCTGATCACCAAGCATCTGCTACCTGGGCATCAGCCTGGCTGGGATTCAGCATGGGAGAAGGTTAGGGTGCTCCAACAGGTCTGTCCTGAGAAAGACAGACCTCCTGATGCAATGAGTGCTCACGATCAAGTTTCAGTCCTCTGCTGAGTTGAGCATGGCTGTGTCACAGGCAGGTCACTTCGAA
>NW_006185367.1:0-488 GCF_000334495.1 Tupaia belangeri chinensis | reverse complement strand
TTTTTTTTTAACTTTTCCTAAGCTTACTCTTTTCTATTTGCCTACTCATAAAAAATCAAATACATCTTGTGAAAATATTAAAAGTATAATGTTATGGTCTGAACATGTCCTTACAAATTCATTTGCCAGAACGTTAATCCCCTATTAAGACGGGTCTTTTGGGAAGTGTGTAGGTCATGATGGCTTTTCCTCGTGAAAGGATTAATACCTCTATAAAAAGGGCTTGAAGGAGTGGTTCTTTGTCTCTTTTGCTCTTCCGTCAGGCAAGACACGGAGTTCACCCCTCACTTACCCTTTGGCCTTCACCATGTGAGGATACAGTAGAAAGGACCTCACCTACTGTTGGAGCCTAGATCTTGGACCTTCCAGTCTCCAAATTTGAGAAAATAAATGTATTTTCTTTGTATATCCAGTCTCACATCAGCACAAAAATTACCAAGACACCTAACTTTAAGAAGATATTACTCCAGAAGGGACCAGCAGTTAGC
>NW_006185366.1:0-488 GCF_000334495.1 Tupaia belangeri chinensis | reverse complement strand
TATCTATCACCTGCTGGTCCTCATAGGGTGACTCTTAATCTTCGTTATGATGACATTTGAATGAGGGGCCTTTGGGAGGTGATAGGTTATGAGGGCTCTGAAGAGACCCCACAGAGCTCTCTGCCCTTCTGCCATGTCAGATGCAGCAAGAACAAGGCCATCTGTAAACCAGGAAGCCAGCCCTCACCAGCATCAAATCTGCCAGCACCTGATCTGGGACTTCGCAGCCTTCGGAACTGAGAAATGAATTTCTCGTTTATAAGTCACCTGGCATGTGGTATTCTGTTATAGCCATCTGGGTGGACCAAGGCACTTGGTGTAATTATATCATATGAATCATATCAAATTTGGAAATGCAGTGAAAGCCTTTGGCACTATTAAAAAAGTAGCAGGCTCCTCTTGTTTTAACAGAACAGAAAGCAGTTAGGTGGCTCATAAATACTGTGTAAAGCTCAAGGACACCATGAAGAACGAGTTATATCCTGGGA
>NW_006185365.1:0-488 GCF_000334495.1 Tupaia belangeri chinensis | reverse complement strand
GCAAAAATCTCTCTTTAAAAAAAAAGAAATGGGAAACATCTCTGGAGTAGATGTTTTAGGATACTTATCTGGCAAAACCATGAATCCTTCTTAAAGGATACAAATACTGACCCTTTTGAAAAGGAAGTCAGGTGAAGTCGGTTTCGTCATTGCTGGACTCCATCTCGTCCACCTCCTCCCTTGGAGAATGCAGAAAAAGCTGCTTCACCTTCGGTCAGGGTGGACCCAGCAGAGCGAGGCATTGTCAAAGCCGAGGACCGGCAGGAGAGGCCTGTCCAGTGTTTGAGAGGGACGCACGCCAAGAGGAGCCACCAGGTGGCGAGGTTCCCTTATTTTCCTCAAAGTCCGAAGTACTCTAAAGGTGGAAGAGAACAAATGACTTCAGACTCTGGTCAAAAGGAAATGAAGGGGGTTTGCACCTGGAGTATGCGTGGCCAGCACTGTAGGAGCCTTACTGACCCAGGACCCCGCCTCTGAGGCTGGGTGTG
>NW_006185364.1:0-488 GCF_000334495.1 Tupaia belangeri chinensis | reverse complement strand
GAAAAAAGTGAGATGGTGTGGAAGCCTTAGAGTTTCAGATATGCTCACTTCTTCCATCTCCTGTTCCCTCCTCCATGGGGAAGGCAGGAAATCGTGTGTTCTCTGTTCTGAATGCTACTGTGGAGTAACCCAGCACTTACAGCGGAAGTTGGAGGGAAGGGCTCTAGTTCATGCGTGTAGCAGCGACCTGTGTTCTCCCAACAGGAGTGCTGATCCGCACATGTACGTGTGCCACAGAAACATCTGGGAAGGACACAGATTGGTTTTCATAGATGTTTTGTCGCAGAAAATGCTTGTTGGATTCTTAAGTAAAGATGTATGGAGCCCTTAAATAATATCAGCAAGATCTTAATCTTAAGCATCTTAATTATCATGTTCTTTTTTTAATTTAATTTAAATTTTTTTTCCCATAGAATATGTGTGCTCACCAGAGGGACAGAGGGAGACAGTGATGGGGAAAGTGAGAAATTACACCCCAGGGTGGATGG
>NW_006185363.1:0-488 GCF_000334495.1 Tupaia belangeri chinensis | reverse complement strand
TAAGGCTTCATTGACCTGAGCCCTGAAGGGAGTAGAAAGGTAGTTCTGTAGTTCTGAGAAAATTATATAAACAAAGTCATGAAGCATGACACCGAGACTGGCCTTTCTCACCCAGCACGGGTCCTTGAGACGAGCACGAACTGTGTGTGTCAGTACTCTGTCTTATTACTATTGTTATTACTAGCAAATGTCTAGGACACAAGTAACCTCAGTTTAGGTATCTACCTGATGAGGGACATTTTGGCCATTGTATGTTGTGGCTATTACAAGTAAAGCTTTTTTGAAAAATAGAGTCTAGTTTTTTGTAGGAATATGTTCTTGTTTCGGGGAGATGAATGTTTACAGGTGCAATTTCTGAGTTTATGATCATTGTATTTAATGTTTAAATGAAATATGCAAAATATTTTTCTAGAGCAGCTGAGAAATGTATATTGATCCAGTGTTTTAGATCTCACTGGCATTTGGTTTCCACCCTGTCTATGTGTGTG
>NW_006185362.1:0-488 GCF_000334495.1 Tupaia belangeri chinensis | reverse complement strand
GCTCCCAAGGCATGTGCAGTTGTACCCGGTGTTTCGGGCTGGCTGGGAACCGGACCTCCCAAGCAGCCTGCAGCCTCCCAGGCAGTGGCACCAACTGGACGCCATCGTGGCTAGGCCTGAAAGCACTTTTACTCCGCGTCGTGGCATGGATGGAGCATTCCATAGCGGAGTATTCCGTTCCATGGATGGAGCATCTCCATGACCCTGGGAAACAGCACACAGCCACAGCCCATAGACCTGTCTATCTGAGCTTGAGGCGGGAGTGCTGGTGGGGCCGGGGTGCAGTTGTCCTCACATCCATCATCAAGCCCAGTCATGTGATCATAGTGTTGCCAAACGTGCTTGACCTTTCCGGGTCTTTCTAGACACTTCCACAGGTAGGCATTGTCCAGAAGCTCCTGGATGATTGTCTCAGGGCTTGTGACGATGAAAACAGCGTGCCGTATAACATCCTGTCTGTGACTCCTTCCTCGTCTCTCTTGACCGCC
>NW_006185361.1:0-488 GCF_000334495.1 Tupaia belangeri chinensis | reverse complement strand
TGCCACGCTGCCTGCCTTCCAGATCGCGAGCAAAGTCAGACTCAAAGAGTGAATCCTGACAACACCTCCCTCGCAGGGTCCCTTGTCAGGCCAGAGAAAGCTTGGAAGAAAGGAGTGGGGAAAGGAAAGAATCTGGACTCAACTCTCCAAGAGAGGATTCTCTGAGGGGTGACACTGAGAGCAGCAGTTGTGGCCCAGACGGCTGACATCAAACGGCGCTCTCCACACTGGCTGCCAGACCGTGCACAGGCACCTCACCTCTTTGGGACAACTGTAAGGGTAAGAAAAATAATCCCCTCCACTTCGTAATGTTGCTGTCAGGTTTTAAGTCAATAAATCAATACAACAAGCACTTACAACTACATACGTTCCTATGAAGAAATACATAGCTAGTTTAAAGTCTATAAAAATGGCCAATAGGCTGTGACCAGCAGATGGCAAAAAGGTTACTTCACCAGACTCCCACATAGTTGACCTGGGTTCAAGTC
>NW_006185360.1:0-488 GCF_000334495.1 Tupaia belangeri chinensis | reverse complement strand
TCTTCTCATGAGAGAGAGAGAGATGAGGAGGGGGGAAACTGAGAAAGCTCTCTTATCAGGGACGGTAATGCCACAATCCATCTCCATTTGACCCTTTAAGATTTTGGGTACACATCCACAAGCCCCTCACATGTTTTTCAAGCTGCCGAGTAGAACTTGAATTGTGTGATCAGCCATGTATTATCCAGCTCCCTCGAACACCTTGCCACTGGGTGTCCAATTTTAGTGATTCTTTTACTAAGTAACTACCTAGTAATTCAGTAAGCAGACTACTTATATCACAACCTTTTTTGGTGATATACCTATTACATTACGTTGCTAAGAAAAAGTAGAAAACATACTCTGTTATATTTATCAATAAATTGAAAAATACATCTATCCTAAGAATGAAGAACATTATTACAGAGGAAGTGTGAGGTTAAGATGCTGCACAGAAGGATACAGAGTGTAAAGTGTGAAGGAGAGTTTGGAAGTAGAGGGATAAATTC
>NW_006185359.1:0-488 GCF_000334495.1 Tupaia belangeri chinensis | reverse complement strand
ATAATGTATTTCATTACAAGTACTGGAATCTATAAAGAGCTCTGGAGTTGGGACTGAGCAATAAATCCTAGGTAAAACTGGAGATGCAGCTAGGTCTGCCTTTGGTTCCCTCTCATTTGTGTCTTTTCTCAGCCTCAAAGGCCCCTCTTATGTTCTCATCCATGAATGCTGCCAAGGGACTATGTGATAAGCATGATTTTGGCTAACAAAGGGTTGAGGTAACTCTTACCAGGGAACTCAGACAGCTTTGGCTTTAAAGTCCTTTGCAGAACTCCCTTATGCCAGGTATCTTCTCACCACAGCCTCCTTAGCACACAGCTGCACAATGAAGGTAGCTGGAAGTCTGGACAGCAGACCACTTAAAAAGGTTTCTCAGAATGCTTGCACATGCCTATGATCCTGGCGGGCTGGGGAGGATTGGAGAGGGTTGTGGCATGAGACCTTGTTGAAGGTGCTTGTCTTTATCTCTGTGTGTATGTCTCTCTCTC
>NW_006185358.1:0-488 GCF_000334495.1 Tupaia belangeri chinensis | reverse complement strand
TCTCTCTCTCTCTGGTGAGTGCATGTACCTTGCAGCAAAACTAGCCAACCAAACAGAAAAAGGATGCACCAGAGGGGGCTTAGAATTCCTAGATGACTGGGAAGGTTATTGTGCTCTCTATCAATGGGGTATTGAGAAATTGAGAAGAAAACAAGGCATGGTGAATTTAAGCAGCTGTGGCTTCCTTTGAATACTACAATGCCCAGTGTTCCGGTGGGGACATGGCAATGATAGCAACTAATTTAGACACTAACTTCATGCTGAGCATTGTGCCAAACACGTCATTAAATCGCTCCATCCTCTCAGCAGCCTTTTGAAGTAGGCTCTGTTTGGATACTTTGGATGAAATTGAGGCTTAGAGGAGTTTAGAAATTTGTTCATGGTTAACAAATGCTTACAGATGGCAGAGCTAGAAGTTATGCCCATGTCTTTTTTTTCTTGTTTTTTTCAATAAACTTCATTTTAGAATGGTCTTAGATTTACAAAAA
>NW_006185357.1:0-488 GCF_000334495.1 Tupaia belangeri chinensis | reverse complement strand
GCTTCACTGCATGCTCACACCTAAGTCAACGCTGCTGGGAGAGTAGTACTGCCATGATTGGCTTAGTTCAGCAGCAGTTTCTTGCTGAGGCTTGGGGAGCATTCTGTCTTCTCTGATGCACCTCACCTTACAGAGGATTTAAATGAATGAATTTGAGGTTCTGTGAAAAGGATGAAGGAGAGGAAGTCAATACTGAGAAACCATCAACTGTATCTTCAACAAGGGCAAAGAAACAGGAAGAGAAATGGCCGTTTAGAAAAGGCAGCAGAAGAAAAGAGAGGGCCTATGAGAAATCCATCTTTTGGTTTTAACATTCCTCACAGTAAAAAGAGTCAAGGACATTATTTCTGTGCAGAGAGAAAGCTTGGTAGAGCTCATGCTCATGTTCTCCATGTTGTCAAATTGGCAAAGATGGCAGGCGTTCTTTTCTCCAGTCCACTTTGCTGTCTACTTCACTTTCATAACAGATCTCACCCTTTTTTTGAGTA
>NW_006185356.1:0-488 GCF_000334495.1 Tupaia belangeri chinensis | reverse complement strand
TCAGGTGAGTATTAGATCTTGGAGAAGGCTAACTTTTCACTTGGAAGGAAATTTGAGAAATTCAATTTTTGAAAGGGTTAGGTAAGATGTACAGGAAAACAAAAATGAACTGAGAAAATGGCTCCAGAAATGAGGCCAGGTTACTAGAAACAAAAGTGACCAATAAGCCATTATGTGCATCCAGCCAGCAAAGTTACCAAAAAATCTAAGCGTAATTTGACATGTTATGTTGTTAAATATACCAACATCTGTTGCTTCAGTAATCCTTAGCAAATGTCATTAATGTATAGTTTCTATAGAACTGGCACTTTGAGGGAGAGATGGTTAAGGGAAAAGTGATCATGTTTGCTTTGAGTTAACCTGGAGCTGAGAAAAGGAAATAACTGTAGCAAAAGAGATGAGATAATAGCGCAAGAGTGACTAACAAAACACAGGCAAAGACTTCCTAAATAAGACGTCCAGAGCACAGTCAATAATCCCCAAAATAG
>NW_006185355.1:0-487 GCF_000334495.1 Tupaia belangeri chinensis | reverse complement strand
TGTCCTCCTTCCCACCGGTCAGCACAGGATGGACCCTCTGCACGGAACAGGCAGGCCATGCACAGTTGGTGAGGTTGGGCTCTCCAGCCCACAGAGAAATGCTCGGACATGCTCCTGGGACTGAAAGCCACTCTGCGCCCCATTGGATGTAGGAGACACCTGGCCTCCTTTCCTTCCTGCGCATAGCTAAAGATGGTGTGTGTGCCCGTTCTCATTTGTTAGATGTTAATTCTGCTCACTTTGAAGGAACTCGTGGCCTGTCCTTAGATCCAAGATCTATGAATGGTTCCTTCAGGAACTGCTGCCTATCTGTCTGATCTGAGACGCCAATGGCATCTTCTGTCTGAAAAATTCCCTGTGTTTGTGGTTTTCCCAGGGAGGCAGGGAAAAGAAAACACCTCATCATGTGCTCCTGGTGGCTCAGAGAGGGTAAGCACCTGACCAAAGCCCCACAGCCATTCTTTTTATTTATTTATTTTTTGGAGAG
>NW_006185354.1:0-487 GCF_000334495.1 Tupaia belangeri chinensis | reverse complement strand
AAGCCCGAGTCACACAGCAGCAGAGATGGGATTCTAAGAAAGTGACAGCTCTTGCCATTCTAAACTGGGTAAGAATTTAGCTTAGGAAAAAACCAGGCCATGGAGCTCATATGGCCTAGTTTTTCAAGCCACCTTCATCCGCCTCCTCCTCCTCCTTCTCTCCTTATAGGAAGCACCTTCTTAAAAGAGTTTAAATATTAGGCATTAAAAAATACAGTCGGGTAGTAACTTACGGCAATTTTTCTGTGGAATAAATGCCTAGTGTAATTTCTTCACCTTTTCTTTGTCAGCATATTCGCCCCCTCCCGTAGAGACATTATTAGAGTGCTCCTTCAAACCTGTTCTAAATTTGAAGCTGGTGTCAACACTCCTTTCTGCTGCATTGCTGCGAGGGCTCAATGAGATACTGCAGTTACAGTAGCAGGCCTTTTTTTCCTATTTAACATTTAAAAAAAAATTTTAGCCAGAGGGCATGTGTGCTTGCCAG
>NW_006185353.1:0-487 GCF_000334495.1 Tupaia belangeri chinensis | reverse complement strand
CAATCTTGCGTAGTTAAGCATAGTAAGTGTTGATATGGCATACTCACAAAGGCTTCTGAAGTATAATCGGAAGAATTAACATTTTCACTTCTAAAACAAATTTCTCAATGTGACAACATAAAATCTTATCATGATTTACCTACTTCAGAAAACAAAACATCATAGTGAAAGCCTTATACATAAATGTACTTTACAAAGCAACCTTAGCAATTGCAAAGTTAACTATAACAATAGGTTTTTATATGACACTCCTCCAAAAGCTCAGAAATTCTATTGTGAACAATTTACTTTTACCCTTTTTAAACATTTTTCTGGATGTGATGGCACAGGTCATAGTCTATAGAAGGGTTCACATGTGTGTTCTTTGCATTCTTTCCAGATATGCTGTAGACACCTGTGTAAGGCATTCTGTCAGTGTGTGGGAGATTTTCCTGTGAAGGACTTCATATACACTCTTAAAGATGTGTCTGAAAATGATGTAAAAAAA
>NW_006185352.1:0-487 GCF_000334495.1 Tupaia belangeri chinensis | reverse complement strand
AAAAAAAAAAGAGGGAACATGAGCCCTCCAGTCACCCTGCTGTCTCCTGCCCATGGCGCCTTCTCTCCTCCCTCACTCCACTGAGTTAAGAGCTAAGCTAAGCTGGCAAGGGAAAAACAATATTTTCATATTAAATTCAGTTTCGTAGGTAATAGTTTTGCTCCACTACACAAAGAAAACACCACATATGCTAAATATCCTGGTTTCATTACACTCGAAATATCTTTAAGAACAGGTCAGAAACATACAGACTAACTCACTCACTCACAGGTAAATTCAGTAGGTCAGTCGTACCTCGAAAGTGCTAGTTAATGCACCTAGTCCCCACCTATAGGGAGGTCTCTAGTGACACAAATTTCATCCAAATTTCCAGTGCTAAGGGCCAGCAGGTGTCTTCCAATCTTTCCTTAAATGATACTACTCCAAGCCAGCAGACGGCATGGAGGTTAAGTTGCTGGATCCCACATGACCAACTTCACAGTTCAAG
>NW_006185351.1:0-487 GCF_000334495.1 Tupaia belangeri chinensis | reverse complement strand
TTTTTTCTTCCTTTATTCATGACATCTTGATTTTTCTTTGGGGACACTCTAGCTGCCCATCCCAGTTTTTTGAATTGTGTTGTTCTTTTGTGCATTCTACTAATCAAATTTTCCTCACCCTGGGCAAATCAGACTGGCAATCTGAAGCTTGGCAGAAGTGAAACAAAGATGGAGAACCGGGAGCATTCATTCCTAACGGCTGTTTGGCCCTAAAGAAACTGGCTATTTGTTCACACTCTGATTCCTAGTTTTCTTGACAGCAGGGCTTTCAGCTTTTATCTTTTTAATGTGAAAGTTCCTCCACCTTACTATAATAAAATGGGATTTTCTTTCAATTATTAAGAAAAAATATTGCTTGCAGTCAAAAAATTCTAAGTTGGGGATTGATGTAATGTAGTCGGTGTGCCTCTTTCTAACCTCTGAGATATGTGTTGAGGGCCAAGTGAGTAGTTAGATACAGTTCTCTGTTAAGATTTATAGCTTCAGG
>NW_006185350.1:0-487 GCF_000334495.1 Tupaia belangeri chinensis | reverse complement strand
GCTGGGTCTAGGATTCAGACTGAGCAGTCAGCCATGTAGGATCTGGCACCTTAACCACTACTCACTCCACCAGCTGTCCCAAGAGCCTTTGTATTTATAAATATTACACCTATTTTACATTACGGCCCTCCCGGGCTGTAACTGTCCTAAGGACAAAATTCATAGATTAGGGAACCAGGCCCTTCTGCCACGTGTTGGGTGTGCTCTCTGCAGCTAGGGGTTACTACAAGAATAAAGCCTTTCTGGGCAGAGCTGTGAAAGGGCATGTCAGCGCCAGTTTATGCACCGATTTTGTCTATTTTTAAATTGCCCGTGTGTCTTCTGTGATAATCACAGTAATGTGATATATCCCGAGCCATTCCTCTGAAAATGATGTGGTTTTTAATCTTGTGTGCAGGCCTAGCTAGTAGAAGGTACCTCTTACAGCTTTGGGGTAATTGGGTGGAAGTATCACACTTGGACTTGGATATGATTTTTTTTTTTTTTT
>NW_006185349.1:0-487 GCF_000334495.1 Tupaia belangeri chinensis | reverse complement strand
CGTAGTTGCCCTTGCGCAGCAGGCGGTGCACGCGGCCCACCGGGAACTGCAGCCCGGCCCCCGATGAGCGAGACTTAGCTTTGGCACGCGCCTTGCCGCCCTGCTTACCGCGACCGGACATAGCTAACCAAAATAAACACCCAACAAAGTAAAACACAAAGTCAGGTCTACAAAAACAGAGTCGTAAAGTACACAAAATGCGGCCGCTTTTATAGACATTTTCTGGGTAGTAAATTCGACGGTCTGATTGGCTGATAGACAGAGTCAAAAAGTGGCCAATTGAAGAGCTTGGTTTTCATACCTAATTTGCATAGTTCTGCCCATGGATGACAACTTCAGTTTTTCTTCCAATTAACAGAGACATACTCTGAATCCCTCATTAGCATAAAGGCCCTATAAGTATCAGAACTGTGCGTCCTCGCCTCATTCTGGTTTCTAGAGTACAGAAGCTTCAGTATGCCTGAGCCAGCGAAGTCGGCGCCGGCCC
>NW_006185348.1:0-487 GCF_000334495.1 Tupaia belangeri chinensis | reverse complement strand
GGTCTGGGACTCAAACTGTGTAGTTGGCCATTTGAGATCTTGCATCTTTAACCACCACTTCACCAGTTGGCCTGGTATTTATTAATTTATAACTTGGCTTTGGTCCTCAGATGCTCATGGGCAGGAAAAACCAGACATGGGTAAGTGAATTCATTCTGCTGGGCCTGTCCAATGTCTGGGAGACTCAGGTCTCTCTCTTTGTCTTGTTCCTGGCCATGTATTTGGTGGCCGTGCTGGGGAACCTGCTCATCATCCTCCTTATCAAGCTGGACAGCAGGCTCAGTACACCCATGTACTTTTTCCTTAACGTGCTGTCATTCGTGGACATCTGTTATACCACCAGCACCGTCCCACAGATGCTTGCTCACTTCCTGTCAGCCTGCAAGTCCATCCCATTTCACAGCTGTGTGCTCCAGCTGCACATCTCCCTAGCAATGGGCGGTGCAGAGTTCTTCTTGCTGGGAGCCATGGCCTATGACCGCTACGT
>NW_006185347.1:0-487 GCF_000334495.1 Tupaia belangeri chinensis | reverse complement strand
ACCACCATGCCACCTGCTGGCCCCAGTCTTTGTGGATGCTTCCCTGGCATTCCTCGCTAGGTGATCTCTAAGCAGCAGCCTATGCCGGCCTGCCTCCTGGGCCTCGCCGTGGTTTGGGGCTGGGGGCACCAATTCCAGGCTGACGGTGTCCCCGTCTCCTCCCCAACATCCAGCCCTGTGTTTCCTGGTGTCCGTCTTCCTTTGAAACCAACATGCTTGTCTCTTTCTGTTCTCCCTCCCCCCCTCCATCCAGGATGAGAAGAGACGAAAATTTACATCCAAAGAACCGTAAGAAGAGTTATCGTACTTCTCCTCTTGTTTTATATGTTGTATAATCTTTTGTTTTTATTTAAGTTGGTTTCTTCCATGAGCGTAGAGACAGAGAAGGAGAAGAGACAGAGGCAAAGAGACACTCCCACAGGGTTTCCATGCCAGCGTCCACCCCCAGCCAGATGACAGGCGTGTGCAGGACACCCACCTAGCATGC
>NW_006185346.1:0-487 GCF_000334495.1 Tupaia belangeri chinensis | reverse complement strand
AGACAAGCAATGATTAACAAGGTAGCAGAAGTAAATGGAGTCTGTCAAGAAAACCCTTAGATCCTGGTTAACAAGCTAAGTATGATTTTGTGAATTCTTGGTTGCTAAAATCTTCTCAGTCATATGGAAAGGGGCTAGCGGTGTGTCCATAACCAAGTATCAGCAAGGTTAACCTCTATTAGTTGAGCATTAGGCTCTATCTATTGTAAGAGAGGTAAAAGGTTAGGTTCTGTAAGGCTCATTGTGAAGTAGAAGATAGAAGTTAAAGCCTGATTTTTCTTAGGCTTATTCTATTAAGGTAGTCTTTAAGACTAAATTCAATATAGTTACTTTGGTTCTGTTATGGACCTATTTCAGAAAGATGGAAGTAAGGTAGGAGTTTATTTTGGTGAAAAAAAAAATCTATGTATGGTTTTTCCATTATATCCATTTCCAGGAACTTTGTGAAGGTACTTTGTAGGATTAACCACTGAGGAGAGTCTGAAGA
>NW_006185345.1:0-487 GCF_000334495.1 Tupaia belangeri chinensis | reverse complement strand
TTTTTTTTTTTTTTAAGATTCCTGTGCTCATAGATGTATTGTGTTTTGTCTTATGACCCAGGTGTACACTCCCGTTACTGTACACGAAGGGGTTCCGTGTTTGTCAGCTCAGTCTAACGGTGCTGTTTAGGTTTCCTTTATCCTTGCGGGTCAGTTTACTGCTGTGCCGTCACTGAGGTGGGCCGACATCTCTAGCTCCAGTCGTGGAGCCGTGCTTCTCTTTCCAGTCCCATCCGTTTGGGCTCCGGTCTTTGAAGATCTGTCGTTAGGTGTATGCACATTCGAAACTCTTGTGAGTTCCCGAAGAACTGACTGAGTTATCACCCTGTAATAGCCCTCTGACAGCACTTCTTTTTCTGAAGGTTGCCTTTCTGACACTGACATGGTACTCCAGCTCTTTCACGTAGTGTTTGCATGGTTGATCTTTCCTCATCCTCTTACTTTTTACAACCTATTCGTATTTTTAGATTTCAGATGACTCCCTATA
>NW_006185344.1:0-487 GCF_000334495.1 Tupaia belangeri chinensis | reverse complement strand
TGACAAGTCAAAGAAGGTTCTTTGCCTTTGATGATTTAGAATCTTTGCAATGCCCTAGGGCAGGGGTTCCTAAGCTTTAGAGAGACCACTGAGGAACCCTTCTCCAACGACTGAAGGGTCAGGTGGTGGCATCGGGGTAATACAAGACTCTGCAGTGCTGGACCCACATGCAAAGGGCCTGGGTTTGAGTCCCCAGGCCTCCACAATACACACCGGGCTCTTGTGGGGACCTGTGATTTGGGCTGGCTGAGGCTGGGGTGGGATCACTATGAAGATCCTGTTGGAGGTGCCAGTCTCTCTTGCTCTCTCTTCCTCATGGAAGAAATGAACTTTAAAACCAAGATTGTGCGGCCAGCCAGTATTGTGGTTAAGGCAGCAGGACCCACATGGTTGACTATGTAGTTTGAGTTCGAGACCTGGTGGCTTAAAGAACATGTCAGGAGCATCTGTGTCCCAAATTCCAAAAGGAGAATAAAGGAGAAGGGAT
>NW_006185343.1:0-487 GCF_000334495.1 Tupaia belangeri chinensis | reverse complement strand
CTAACCAGCCTCACCAGAAGAGAGTTGCTCCGAGGTGGAGTCGAGGCGGGAACTTCTGTAACTCTGCAGCGACTTTACAAACTGGAGTTTGGAGGCATCCGCCCTCTGCCACGGTGGGAAACGGGTCCTGGGCTTAGCTGTTCCAGGGTGATGACTGGGGCCCTGGCTGTCCCAGGCTGTGGCCAGAGCAGCTGGCAGAACCAGAGGGTGTGGGGCGGCTCCGTGGCCCCGGGCTGAGGATGACAGTACAGGCTTCCATTGGGCAGCTTCCTTCTCACAGCACCCCCTTCAGGGCCGACAGCCAGGAGGCAGCCCCCCCACCCCAAGTGGGACCTTCTGGGGTCTGCGCCAGTCAGGATGTCGAGGCTGGCCCGGCACAGACAGGGAAGGTGCAGGCGGGGCAGGCCCTCCCTCCCTGAGGGCATGACCATCTCGTTGACGTACCCCGACTCACAGACACACACACACGTGCACGCATCTCCCAGGC
>NW_006185342.1:0-487 GCF_000334495.1 Tupaia belangeri chinensis | reverse complement strand
TTCACTGTCTCTCTCCAGCAAATGCATGAGACCTATGGCAACAACAACAACAACAAACGAACAAAAAACCGAATTGGTAAAAAGATAAACTGGGCCGTGCCCTGTGCGGTGCTCTGAACACGGCCTTTTCCTCAGTGCACTCTGGCGTCTTCTCGGGCAATGATCTTGGGGGCCACATTCCCAGCAGCACTTGCAGGCTCCAGGCAAGAGTGTTCCCAGGAGGTGTCCGGCACCCCTGGTGACCTCTGGCCTCACAGCACCCTGTCCCCAGTAGTCTGCAGGACAGTCATCCGGGGTGGTCCAGGCCTGCCTCTGCTGCTCTGCAAACAGAGGGGCCACGAAGTGCACTCGCTTTCCCCAGTGCGGCCACCGTGCGGCCTGCCGCGCTGCCAGTTCTTCCTTGTGACAAAGCACCCCCGTAGGACCCCCAACTTTGCTTCTTGGCCCACAAAGCCTAAAACATTTACCATCTGGACCTTTACAGAAA
>NW_006185341.1:0-487 GCF_000334495.1 Tupaia belangeri chinensis | reverse complement strand
CCCCCAGGAGGGCCCATGGGCAGACTGCAGGAACGCTTAGCAACCCTGGAACTGTGGAAGGTGATAGGTTTTGGTTTGTGGGTGTGTCCTTTTCTGGCCCTTCATCTGCCAAAAAATTACTTGTGGGTGGGGTGTTGGTCCTGTGGATATCAAAGCAGACTGACTAGGGCATGGGTGGATTTTGTACTTAAAGACATTGAAATACGGGTCTTTGTGACAATTAATACTCCTATTGTTTTAAATAGGAATTTTATGGAGAAAACATAAAGGAGTCTCCTGATTATGAACGGATCATCAATATGCGGCATTTTAAGAGGATACTAAGTTTGCTTGAAGGACAAAAGATAGCTTTTGGTGGGGAGACCGACGAGGCCTCCCGCTACATAGGTAACGGGCATTCACTTCCTCCTTTGGGAAGGTGGCACTTGCAGGTCTTCGTTGGTTGGCCTGTCTGTCTTTTAGGTTTTTGCCACAGGGCACGTGCACT
>NW_006185340.1:0-487 GCF_000334495.1 Tupaia belangeri chinensis | reverse complement strand
GAAATAAAGCAGTCACAAAAGAACACATTTTATGATATCACTTATATGAAATGTACCAAAGAGGCAAATACATAGCCAGAAAACATACTAATGTTTTCCAAAGGTAGAGAGAAATGGGAATAGAGGATGACTTCTGATGCAATTTCTTTTCAGGGCAACAAAATCTTAGCCCCCATCAGCATTCTCTATCATCTCTCACCCCATCTCCAGGGGCTCCATATTTACTTTTACCTAGTTCCAATCTAGTCTTCATCTGATTCTGTTACCCAACTTCTTTTCACTCTCCCAATGTAGCTTTTAACATCAATTTCTTCAGAAAGCTCTCATTGCCCCCACTTGAGAGTCATTCCTTAGTCCATAAGGTCCTAAATGCTTGCCTGGCTGTCAGGACATTCCTTTTTAAAGAACACCCTTACACCAGATTAATCTATAAAGCTTAAAAGGGCAAGAATTGTGCTCATCCTGCTCCTCACTGTCTTTTTGCTTA
>NW_006185339.1:0-487 GCF_000334495.1 Tupaia belangeri chinensis | reverse complement strand
CCCTTCTCCACTCTCTTCTCGGGATCTCGGGGCACATGTGCCCATGATTTTCAAGCCTCCAGGAATGAGATTGAAATCAGGGTGGGCCATGTGGGGGTCTAGAGCCTTAGCCACCGTGCCACCTGGTGGTCCTGGCTATAAACTTTTTTTAGTTGACTTTTTACCCCATAATTGTATGCACCTAAGAGTTTATTACGTCTAAGAACTTTCTGGTGGATTCTTCAGGTTTTTCTCTGTATATAATCATGTCATCCACAAATAGGAACATTAACTTCTGTCTAATTTGAATGATATTTAGTTCGTTCTCTTGTCTGTGTTGGTGTGGACTAGGACTGTGTTGAGTAGCAATGAAGAAAGTATCTTTGCCTTGTTTTGATTTTAAATGGAAAAGCCTTCAACTTCTCCCATTCAGTATGTTGTTTGCTGTGTTCTTTTCACAACTTTTCTTGTGTTTAGAAATGTACCTTGGGGCTGGCAGGTGGCATGG
>NW_006185338.1:0-487 GCF_000334495.1 Tupaia belangeri chinensis | reverse complement strand
AGGCCCAGGAAGGCCCAGGAAGGCTGCGGGGCGAGGTCTCTCCTGGAGCACCTGGGACCAGGACACTCAGGCCAGCAGCTCCCAGGGGCAGCCACTGCCAGTCACCTAGCATTTCTCTCCTCGCATCCACTCACCTCACTCGCTGGCTCATTTACGCACCAGTCCTTTCATCAGACTTGTGTCCACCCTTGCGCCACGGTCCTGCATCCGGGGTCCTACAGACCCCGCCTCATTCCATCACTCCCGCACTGGACCTCTCTCACAGCTTCCTTCCCACCGGGTCTGCCTGTCCGGGCACTAGGCCTGCAGCTAGCTGGGAGCTGCCCTCGGGCACCTGCAGGGGTGGGGCAGGCTGACGTGAGTAACGGGGTTTGCTGCTCCTCTGCAGAGCCCCTGGAGATGGAGGACCAGTCTTCTGGCCTGGGTGTGACCAAGATGGATCTGGGCCAAGGTAAGGGCTCTGCAGAGGGCATGTGGTCGCCAGCAG
>NW_006185337.1:0-487 GCF_000334495.1 Tupaia belangeri chinensis | reverse complement strand
CTCCTTCTTCTTACTGAAGGCACCAGGCCAAGGAAGAGAGGAGGGACATCCCAGACTTCAGGCAGTGCTGGGGTTGAATCGCAGAGCCTCCCTTGATAGTTACGCGACCTTAGGACGTTACTTAACCTCTCTGAACCTCAGGGTAGCTACTTGTAAAAATTCTTACAAGGGGCATTTTGTAGAATTGTTTTAATGATTAGAAATATCAAAATTAAAGCAGCTGGCTTTAAGAAATAGTACCATATTATTAGACCCGATGAAAGGAAAAGAATCAAATGACAATTTAATCCACAAATGCTCGTGGCTGTGGAAACTGCACAGCCATGTGCAAGATCCTGAATTCTGCCACACTTCGGCTTAAGGGAAAGCTCTCTATTTTCTCTAGATAGAAAGTCTACCTCTTGCTGTTCTATGCAAAAAATTGGGGGGGCGGGTGTTTTTATGTGGGGGTGGCAATGAGACTTTGGAAGCAAGTATACTTTTTTTT
>NW_006185336.1:0-487 GCF_000334495.1 Tupaia belangeri chinensis | reverse complement strand
AGGAAGAGGTGCTGGTGAGTCAGAAGGACATAGCGGTTTCTTGAGTCAGTACAGGACTATTATGCCAGCCTGTGCTACAGCAGAAACTCGTAGTAAAACCTGCCTGAAACTCAATCAGGCCTCTTAGGGTCAAAAAGCAAAGGCCCCATTCTAGTCCTCTGGCTCTTAGCCAAGTTTCTAGTTTGGGGAACTATAATGATCCCTGGGAGAATTCCCCTTCCATTATAGTTGGCCAGTGAACTGAGCATTGACCATTGCTACTTATTTTCATGTTGGCCAAAAGTGGTCTTTACTGAAGAGACCCTATACAGTCTTCAAGATAGGCTAGGACAATTTCCTGAGAGAATGCATGACCTGCCCAATGTGCTATGACAGGCTGAAAGCTGCAAATCATGCTGAGAGTCAGGCTTCTTCTTGACCTGCAAGAAGTCCAATAACTTCTTGGGCTGACACATGTCCTCTTGTTTGACCAGTCCTTTATTTCACT
>NW_006185335.1:0-487 GCF_000334495.1 Tupaia belangeri chinensis | reverse complement strand
ATGGGGAACCCGGGTTCCAACAGCATCAGTGCTTCCCAGCTCCCTGTCAGAACTGTAGAAGATGTGGGTGTTTCTGCAGCTTTAAAACTAAAGAAATGTCCCACACGAGAGCTCCTCATATTTATAGCCTCTTGCAGATACTACTTGAAAAATATCTAGTATTTATAAAGCACTTACTCTAAAGAGCTCACCTATGTTTTTTCCTCTTATCCTTAGCATACACATACGAAGTTATCAAGAGGTAGGCGCACATTCTCAATGACAATGGAAACTACATAAATACAGCATTGCTCTCCAAGTGATCTATTGGTTAATGTCTCGATTGGCCTACTGTTGACATTTTTAATGTGCGTCAGTAGAAAAATTTCTCCTGAACCTCTTGGATAATTTCAGAAGTAGATAATCTGGTTCATGTCCAACATTTGTTTGACTTTATGAGCAGTTACAAATTTCATACTTTAGCCCAATGCTTTTTTTTTTTTTTTTT
>NW_006185334.1:0-487 GCF_000334495.1 Tupaia belangeri chinensis | reverse complement strand
TCATGCTCGCTTCGGCAGCACATATACTAAAGATTTATTTTCCTCTCTTTAGCACTGGAAAAAAACCTAGAAGTAACTAAAAGAGAAGTATCAAACTAGTGAAAATCTACCTTCTTGCTCATTATAAGCAAGAGACTCTCAGACTGGAAGCCCATGATGTGATTATAGATTTCAAAAGATAAAAAGTGGAACTAACATTACCAACAAAGAGATTGTGGAAACCAAAATCATGTCCTTCAGCTGTTCTCTATGTGGTTCAGGAAGAATTCTCCAGAGACCTCAAATACTTAATTGGAGAATACCTTTATTGCAGTTAAAGGTTTTCAGACATGAGAAACAGTGGTCTTGGCAGAGCTTCATTTCCAGAACACACTTACCTTTGCCTCCAGGGCTGGCACATCTCCTTTTAGCACAGGGGACTGGTTTGTTCAAGCACACCATGGTATAGGTTTTATTTACTTATTTATTTATTTATTGAGAGGTTTTT
>NW_006185333.1:0-487 GCF_000334495.1 Tupaia belangeri chinensis | reverse complement strand
ACATCCTTCACAAAACAACCCCACAATGGGAGCTCAGAAGATGGCATGAACTGAAAGCCATTGTTTTTAGCTCTGAGGACACAGGCCAATTTCATACATGACGACTATCTCTTCTCCTGAACAATGCTATATCGAGGATCAGATGTTATGATGAGGGACAGTCTGGACTGGGTGTCTAGGCAAGGCATGGATCAGAAAGTGACCCTTGGACCAGGACTGAATGACAGAAAGCATCAGCCATGGCAAGATCTAAACATATAAACATGTTTACTATAACTTACATTGAGGCATCAGGCAGGGCATCTGGGAAAGTCCCAACTGAATCGGATGTAAGTCTTGATTTGGGGATATCTGAGTTTAACCAGGGCCATTACATACTCATAGGTAATCATGAGCTCTCAGGCAATGAGGAACCCCTGCCATGTTGGGGTGGGCCCAAATGTCCTTCAGAAAGTTAATTTTTGCTGGGACCAGCAGATGGCATAAT
>NW_006185332.1:0-487 GCF_000334495.1 Tupaia belangeri chinensis | reverse complement strand
CTCACTGTCTCTGTCTCTCTCTCTCTCCTGTTAGTACACATACCTTAAGGCCAAAAACTCTTAAACAAAATCTGTAGTCATGTATTTATTTCCTTACAATAGAACTGTGAGACAAATTAATGGTGATTTATTGTTCTAACGTTCTCTAGCCTTTTGAATATTATAGCACACATGACATAGATAATATTGTTATGGCTCCCCACTCAGGCAAACGGATGAAGCTATTCATGGACCAGAGATAGTCATTTCTGGGCTCTCATCCCTATATTTGATCTTCCTAACTCACAACTCAGATGGCCCTCGAGAGTGATATCTCAGCATGCTTAAACCCTGCTCGTGGCACATCATTTATAAAGCACTAAGATAACACTGGTTGGAAGCCCTAGGACATCATAAAAGAGAGTGTAGCCCTTAAGAATATTGAGAAGACCACTGTTTCTCAAACTTTATCTTTCTACCCTCAGACCGTATCAAAATTTTTTGAGGG
>NW_006185331.1:0-487 GCF_000334495.1 Tupaia belangeri chinensis | reverse complement strand
ACATGCACACCCATGACCCAGAGCAGGCTGACGCTGTGGGTAGATTATGGTGTCAAGACCCAGTTAGAGGTGCTGCTTCTCTATCTGTCTTGTTCACTGAATAAACAGAATGAATTAATGAGTGAATCGATAAGATAAAAAGGTTAAAAATAGCAGTTTTCTAAAGGAAGTCTGAGAATCCTTTCAGGTAGTCTGTGTAACGTCAAAACTCAAAAAAGTGGCAGTGTGTTTGATGGTGTGTGCTTGCATCCTAGACTGATATTTGGCTTCACATTCCTGTTCTGCCACTGACTGGCTGTGTGAGAGGGTGCGACACAGTGTTCACATTTTGCTTTCATTGTTCATAAAATGGGGAAATGATAACAGTTCGTACCCCACAGTGTTATAATACTAAATGAGCTAAACCCCATGACAACAGCATATGACAATGATGGACGTGCTCTCCCAAGAGTCTGAGTTGCAATTATTTATATAAATCCAGTCAATT
>NW_006185330.1:0-487 GCF_000334495.1 Tupaia belangeri chinensis | reverse complement strand
CTCTCTCCAGTGAGCACACACACCCTAAGGTGAAAAACACTAAAAAAAAAGTCAATGAAATATAGTTTATTATAGCACTTCTCTCATTGTGTAATTATTGAAAATAGTAATAGCTAATACTTACTAAAACTTCTGATGTACCAGAATTATGCTTTGCATGTGTTACATCATTTCATATTCCAAACTCTATAAATTTTGTACTGTTGCCATACAAGTATAGATGAAGAAACTGAAGTTCAGAAAGGTTAATTCATGTGCCCAGTGTCACAAAGACAGAATACGAGTCTGGATAAAATCCAGACCCATCTTATCACAATGCCTAAGATTTTTATCAGTAGCTGTTTGAGTTTGTGTATAGTTTTTTGAGGGAAAGACCTGCCATATTCCAGTGAACACAGCACCTGGTATTCAGTATATATTCAATAAGATGTAGAATGCATGAAATTAAACATTGAACATATTTTTATAAACAAATGAAATTTAGAAG
>NW_006185329.1:0-487 GCF_000334495.1 Tupaia belangeri chinensis | reverse complement strand
TCTCACAGGTGTCCAGAATCCCTATAGGATGGAGAATTAGAGGAAGAAAGATTGGGGCATGACCAGGCCCCATTGGGGGGATCACTTTCTCTATTTCTCTCATGCATGTACAAGCACCCTCTGCATAATAACAATAAAAAGTATGTTGTTCAAACCAGGCTGCATTGTTTAGTTATGATATAGCCCTGGGGAACTAATGCAAATGGTAAACATGAAATCTTTTCAATGACTGTAAATGGGAGAAAATGCTACCAGTGGTTACCTCCGAGATTACAGAGTAGGGAGACAGAAGGTAGGGAAAAGTTACATTTTTCCTCATCTATTTCTTTTTAAATACTGAGTTTTGGGTCAATTTTGTAGCATGGTGAGGAGGATGGCACCCAGATCCCACATAGTTGACTGCGGTTCGAATGTCGGACCTGGTGGCTTGAGAAACATACTGTGTGTGCGCGTGTGTGTGTGCGCACGCCCCAAATCCTGACAGGAT
>NW_006185328.1:0-487 GCF_000334495.1 Tupaia belangeri chinensis | reverse complement strand
TTTGGGGTCACATTGATTTTGGTCTAAATTCTAGCTCTGCCACCTTCCTGACCATGTGACCTTGATTTCTCTGGATTAGAGAGGAGAAAGGGTATAGTTCAGTGATTTGAGACAAGTGAAGAAGCTGCATATCGGGAAAATGCTGTAAGCAGAGACACAGAGCAGAGAATGCTTCTCCTTAGGGGGAGGGAAAACTAGACCAAGCCAAGGCCTGACAAGGACAGTGGATTGAAATCAAGGTGAGGGAGTCACAGCTGCTGGGTCATGATGAGAGGTAGGGCGTCAGGGCGAGTGGATTTGGCCCAGGAAGGGGACTCTGAGGTTGTTGGCAGAGGGTCAGCTGCAGGCTCCTGGTGTCGCTTGCCTGTGGAGAGACCGTTCACTAGAGGAACTGTTACTGGCCAGCTAAGGCCAGCGGCTGCTTGTCATGGTCAGAGAAATGAGAGGCGGAGGTGGAGAGGGAGTTTATTTCTGTAACCTGTTACAG
>NW_006185327.1:0-487 GCF_000334495.1 Tupaia belangeri chinensis | reverse complement strand
AAATTACCCAGTCTCAGGTATTTTGTTATAGTAGCACACTGTGAATAAGACAATGACAAAATGTAACATATTGCCAACATAACACAAATGGGTATTACGTTATTAACACCATTTAGTCATTAAATCCATTAAGATGTATGTCATTTATTTTGAAGTTATTACCAAACCATAATGGCAAATTTTGTAATGTCATGCAAAGAGAATGAAGACCAGGAGCAGGACAGAGACCTTGCTACCAGACATTGTGACCAAATGTGTTCACCCATCATTTTGTGAAGCGGTGCCTGCTATCCAATTGAATCACACCCAAATATGTGTAACATAATGACAGATAAAAGGAGTTTATTGGGTGGAAAATCCCAAAATATTTTTGCCATAGTAGTATCTTAGTTCTCTATCTTTTGTTTAACCCAGACCCCAATTCTACATTGGGTACAGATGGAGGTTAATGCAGCTCAATCCCATTTGGCCAACTGCGCTGTTCAAG
>NW_006185326.1:0-487 GCF_000334495.1 Tupaia belangeri chinensis | reverse complement strand
TACTTCCATTCTTCATGGTATTTAGAGTGACCTTTTAAAAGCATAAATCAGATCATGCTCAAAGGGTTCCTATTGCACATAGAACAAAATCCTTAACAAAGACTTGGTCCTGTGACCTCATCCTTCCTTCCTTCTTCTCTGAGCTCACTTGGTCACCAAAGTCAAAACAGTTTCCGGTGATTCTTCCAACAAGTCAAGTGGCTCCTGCCTCAAGTCCTTGTCTTTATGTTTAAAATATTACACAACAGATGGGTGGGGAAAAGAAAGAATAGAAGAGGAAGCAAGAAAACTTGGAAAATCAGGCAGGAGATGAAAACAGCTTTCCAGGTACAAGAGAGAGGTTAGGGACATTTTTTGTCTTTCATACACTTTATAGTTAAAGTCATCTTTCTTTAATTTTCCAGTTTTCTTCTTTTCTTCTCTTCAAGGTGACACTGATACTCAAAGAATGATTAGAGATCACCTTTATTTTATTTTATTTTATTTT
>NW_006185325.1:0-487 GCF_000334495.1 Tupaia belangeri chinensis | reverse complement strand
TTTTAAGCTGCCAGGTCTAGGATTCGAACCACAGACGACTACATGAGAGTCTAGCAACGATCTGCTGGTCCCCCTATCTTTTGTAAGAAATCTCTTAGCAGACAGAGTGAAATGCCCACTCTAGAAAGAGACGATTTCACCAGCCCCACCTTGTCTCTCAGCTGCCACGTGGCCTGCGTCCTGCTGCCGTGGAGCGGCGGTGTGTCAGTGTTCCACGGGGCATCGTGGTAGAACCGTGGCCTGTGTGTGCACGTGTGTCTCTCAGAAGACGTGTGTAAAACCTGCCATTCTGGGCGTTGATCAGCCTCACCGTACTGTGTAGCCGTCACGCTCATGTCGGACGTGTGTGTGTCACCTCCACGAGCAGCCCTGTGGCCCGAGCACAGTCCCCGCCCTCCCAGACAGCACCTGAGAGTCTCACGAGTCTTTCCGGGTCTGGCCGATTTCACTCGTGTTGCCCGTGTCGGTGTCCCTCCTTCTGATGGCT
>NW_006185324.1:0-487 GCF_000334495.1 Tupaia belangeri chinensis | reverse complement strand
CCCACTCACTCACTCCAACTTCGCTTGCCTACATTGAGCCTCATCCATGTGATGAGTTTCAGGTGAGCATGTGGAGATAAAGGGACTCTCCTTATGATCGGTTTTCTGTAAAGGTGCTGTGGCAAATGCATTTATGAGGAAATGGATTGTTAATGAAATTATCAAAATGATGATTTTCAGGGCATGCCACATTAAACATTTTTTTAACTTGCCAGAGTAATCATGCACCCATTCCTTCATTTCTCCAACGTATCGGGATTTTGAGCATACACGTAAACATGCCCAGAGTGTTTTTCGAGTCACCTAGTCTAGAATTTGAACTGTGTTTGGTCATCCTTTAACCCTGAGGCTATAGGACTGGCTCCTTTTTTATATTTTTAAAGCAAATAATGAGGTGACCAGATTTTAATTTGATAATTTCATGGGATTTTTTCCCCTTTTTTTCTATTTTTCCTATTTATTTACTACTATTATTTATTTATTTATT
>NW_006185323.1:0-487 GCF_000334495.1 Tupaia belangeri chinensis | reverse complement strand
GGTCTGGGACTCGAATCTCAGCTGACTATGTTGAGTCTGGTGATGTATTTATTATACCATCTGGTGGTCCCAATTTCTTGTGATTTTCAATCCACTGGTTTGGGACTCAAACTGCACTTGTGAAATCCCAGCACCTTAACCACTACACCACGTGCTGACCCTTGACTAAGAACGTCTTAAGGAGTGATGCTCTTTAGTAAATCCAGTTTAACATCTGAAGCTGCAATTATGCAAAGTTCCTGGTGATGCTGTATGTCTGAGGACCATGTTTAAGGGTGCAAAGGTCCCATGTTTTCAATTTACTTCTCATCCTCATTTCCTGTTGATAGGTAGTGTTTTACTAGTATCTCTGTCTTGAATTGGAAAATGATTTTATATATTTTATTGTATTAGTGTTTGATATTTTTGGCCACAATCCATAGTAGGTGGTATTGTGTACTTCATATTGCACTACTTGAGGGGACACATCATGCCATCCCAACGTTAA
>NW_006185322.1:0-487 GCF_000334495.1 Tupaia belangeri chinensis | reverse complement strand
CCTCACCTAGGCAGTTACTAACCAAGACCTTCTAGATAGTAATAGTCAGACGATTGCTAAATTCAAGTCAGTGCTAGGGCCTCCTCACTCTCACGTCGAGGCACTGATGCTGGCTGTCAGCTGGGACTTCAGTTGGAGTGAGTAAGGCCTGGATCTCCTGCACATGGCTTTAGCATGCAGCTCGGGTTTCATCATGGCATGGCTGAGTTCCAAGAGTACATGTCCAGGAAACAGCAAGTGTAATGTGGGTTTTGTGTTCTTGAGACCAGAACACAGGGCTTCTGTCATACTCTGTGGGTGAATCAGTAATAGTTCTGAAATTCAAGTGACAGGTACCTAGGCCCTACTTTCTGTCATGAAATTTAGACACTGGTGTTTAAAATGTTAACGAATCCCTACGATGTTCCAGAGTTGAGTGTACGCACTTTTAGGTGTCACAAAAATGATTACTGCTTCAGCTTGGACCCCAGGTTGGTTGTCTGGGACT
>NW_006185321.1:0-487 GCF_000334495.1 Tupaia belangeri chinensis | reverse complement strand
CACCCTAGATACTTAGGTCAGCAGAGGATTTTAAATAATGTACAATCTGACCTCCTTTACAAGCAGAAACTCCAACGGATAAATGGAGCAAATGTTTGGGTTTCCCAAAAACTCATGCCCTAATCTCGATGTGATGGTGTCCAGAGGTGGAGTTTTGGGGAGATAATTAGGTGATGAGGGTGGCGGCTTCATGACCAAGATGAACGCCCCTCTAAGAAGGGGCTGGAAAGGTTACTTGCTCGATTTCCACCACAGGACACAGTGCGAAGTCAACCAGGGGTATCTGGAAAAGGGTTCTCACCAGAACCCGACTATACTGGTACCATGACCTTGGACTTCTGGTCTCCAGAGTTTGAAAAATAAAGTTTGTTGTCTATACGCCTCCCAGTCTGTCACACTGAGTCACTGCAAAGGACAGATGCCAGCCAGAACTGGAGAAGGAGGATGGCAATATGGAAAATGGGCTGAAGCAGTAAGGGGTGGGCAG
>NW_006185320.1:0-487 GCF_000334495.1 Tupaia belangeri chinensis | reverse complement strand
TTTTTTTTTTTTTTTTTTTAAACCCACAAGCTCTGTGCTTGTCTCCACTCAAATGCCAGTCATATTGCTCTGGATCCAAGCAATATGCAAAACAAAGAGAGAAATAGCTCAGTGGAAGCCACTCCACTCAGCTCCCTTAATGACTTACTTTTACCTTGGCAACTAACTATATAATGACTTGGCACTTAGGAGCCTTTCAAGCACCTAGGAAAACAAAGCCAGCACTAATAGGCCTCTACATATGACTCTGTCTATATGATCCAATGTTTTGGCAATTTAGTCACATGTCTCTTATCCTCTTGTCACTATAAAAATACTGTTATATGATCTAGAGCTTTAGAAATGATATCAGTTATAGCCTCCATTCAAATAATTAACTTAATACGCCATGATTACCAATTAGATGCTCAATTGGACAGATGCTTGCTCTCACATACAAAAGCAATGTTGTGTTTGAATACCACCCGCGTCAAACTTGACTGACAGC
>NW_006185319.1:0-486 GCF_000334495.1 Tupaia belangeri chinensis | reverse complement strand
TTCAGCTAACTTTCTCAAAACACTCTCATCCTAAGCAGATATTATCTTTCTTTAGCCTTCCGGAAAGCCAGCAACCAAGATGTCTTGAGTATCCCAAAAAACTGTTGCTGTGACAGCTTTTTGCTTTGATCGATCTGCTTGAGCCTTGACTGAACCTTTTCTATCTCTTGGTGGCCACTGCTTTGATCATGTTTTGTCTTCAAGATCATACTGGTGAAGCCGTGTGTCATTTCCTGTTACAGTTCTTCAAAGAAACCCTTCAGGATCTCGATCTCACTTGTTTAAAATTTCCATTGATAGCTCCATGCTTGTCTGTAGCTGATCTGGACACGATTTTGTGACCCATTGAGGAGAACATTTCCTAGCTTTATTTTTTCAGTCACAATTGCATAAACTGACCAGTTGATACGTGTGTGGTGCTGGCTGTTGTTTCTGCTGTTAATCCTCAGTCCTTTTCAATTAGGTCATGGACAAGATTAATTTTTT
>NW_006185318.1:0-486 GCF_000334495.1 Tupaia belangeri chinensis | reverse complement strand
GCGCCCCCCACCAGCCGGTCGCCCAAGGCAGGGTTGATAAGCCACACGGTGTCTGCCCTGTCGGTAGGGCCAGACTCAGCCTTTGCGGCACCCACCACGCCAGACCCTGCCCCTGGCACCCTCGCCCAAGTCAGGCCCCGCCCCCGACACCCTCGGCCCCGCCCACACTCACACAGCCACAGCCACCAGGCACAGGGTGGAGCTCGGGTTCCAGGCCACGCTCCTCACCACGCCCCCTACAGGCACTGTCCTCAGGCAGCGGGCGGTGGCCACCTCCCAGAGCCGCAGTGTGCCATCATCTGAGCCTGGACTCGGCAGAGAAGACCCTCAGCACCTGCCCCACCCTCCGCGGCACCCCCAGGCTGCCCCACCTCAGACCCACCTGAAGCCAGCCACTGGCCCCCTGGGGAGACACTGAGGCAGCGGACAAGGTCACCGTGGCCCCTGTAGACCTGCAGGGCAGCGGTCAGGAGGCAGGCCCGGGGA
>NW_006185317.1:0-486 GCF_000334495.1 Tupaia belangeri chinensis | reverse complement strand
GAAAACAGATGTGGCATAATCTGCTGAAGGCAGGGATTGAGAGAATAGATCAATAACCTAATGCTGTCCTTGTAGCCTTTTATAAGGATTTAACATCCACGCAGCAGTTCACACAACCTCCTAATATGCTCTCACTGGAGGAGGAGGAAGCCTAAGAGACACATACTCTTTTAAGTAGTTATAGTCTCCCCTGATGCCACAGAACTAGAGTTGGGATGAAGATTGCCTCCATGCCAGAGTGAAGGTGGGAAATGGTGACCAGAGACCCCATATTGAGCTCTCCATGCACTGGACCCCAAAGGATAAGCAGCCAATCCTAGCCTTAGGTTAACAAAGGATAGAGTACACACCATTACATTGTAACCCTGAACCGAGCCATGGGAAATGAGGCAGTATAGATATCCCCAGGGGAATGACTCTAAGTGTAAATAAAACTGATCTGTTAAGATTGGGAACAGCCTCCTTTCCTACAACATAGTTTTCATA
>NW_006185316.1:0-486 GCF_000334495.1 Tupaia belangeri chinensis | reverse complement strand
AAAAAAAAAAAGATTGAGAAAGCAAAACTCTGAGGAAGAAGAGATCATGAGGGAGACAAACCTCTGAGGAAGAAGAGATCGTGAGGGAGACATGGAGAAAAGGGAAGAGACAGTGTCAGAAAGAGTAGTTGCTTATAGAGGTTCATTCCTGGTAGATGAACTTCCGGTTCCAATTTCAACTTATATACATCTTATGATATACCATCCTTTTCCTTGAGGTAATCAGAGTCTTCCTTACATTTTTCAAGTGTCTTGAGGGGTATCTTTGAGAGATACAAGACTTTGAAGAATCTACCTAAAATAATTACTGTCCTTCTATAAGGGATTGGTTAAATAAAGTATAGAACATCTTTCTGTGCATTGACTAAAAATAGATATATAGCACTAAAAGCTTTATTGAAAAGTTGCTTGTAAGATAGAAAGTAGGTACTGTCCCAAGAGTGCAGTAGTTAAGGGAGCAGAATCCCATGTGGCCTGTCACAGTTT
>NW_006185315.1:0-486 GCF_000334495.1 Tupaia belangeri chinensis | reverse complement strand
ATATTTGTGACACGGTCAGGCTCTTCTTCCTATTAGTTTTCATCTTATGCTCATTTCATGCTTAATAGCAAAGTAGTTCCGGCTCTAGGGTGCAGTCTAAACATAACATCAGCACCAACTGTCCACACAAGCATTTTAAAAATGGTATGAACACTTTAAGTCAACAAATACATGGGGTAGCAGGCCTGGAAGTATTTCCATATTGAGATCACAGTGCATACGTTGTTAATATCCTGAAAAAGACGCAAATTTCAAGGGCACGTCTGTATCTGCAGTGGAGGGGAATTCAGAAAGAGGTAGCGTCCCTGAAGCTTTGCATAGGTGCTCTAGTGCCCTCTTCTGGTACATTATCATACTGCATCTCAGGCAGACCTGGATCCAACACTCTTGGCATTCTGGTGAAGCCTTTGGAGCCACCTTCTCAGAATGTTTTTAAATGCTTGAAATAGGATAAAGAGGATAGGGGCCAGCAGGTGGCATGGTGGT
>NW_006185314.1:0-486 GCF_000334495.1 Tupaia belangeri chinensis | reverse complement strand
ATTAAGTAGAACATCTGAAATAGTTTTCTCGACGTCACAGCTACCACCGGGAAAACAAACCAACTACAAGAAGTCGAAGACTTGAGTTCAGTTTATTTTTCCCTAAGAGTTTAAAATGTTGTGTTCAAAAGTTAGTTCAAGTTTTCTCTCCTGAGTAAGTGTTCTTTCTTTGAAAGAGACTTGAGTATTTGTTTTGCTCTCATTCAATTTAGATTACTTTGTTTTCTCTTTCCTAAGAGTAGTATATTTAGAGTATAAGGAGATAAATCCTCCGCCATATTCTTTCTACCCTGTCCCAACCCCTGTTCCAGGTGAACAATTTCATTACCTTCTGGATTATCATTTTCTTTTAAGAAAATTTCTTTTATTAAAGAAAACAGAAGTGGCCCAACATGTGGCATGCTGGACTTCACATGGCCGACTGTGCCATCCTTATTCCAAACCTAGCTACTTAAAAAATATGCCAGGCATGTGTGCGTGTGTGCC
>NW_006185313.1:0-486 GCF_000334495.1 Tupaia belangeri chinensis | reverse complement strand
ACACACACACACACATACGGGGAGATTTATTGTCAAGAAATGAAACAAATAGGAAATCACTCAAATTATTATTTCAGTGAAAGCCTTTGAGAGCTAAAGACCTTTCTCAGGCTTCATTTTCAGCCTCTTTGTGGTGTTCAACACTGTTGCCCCCTGCCTCTCCCTATCTTTCCTTTTTGAAAATTTTTTTCTCTGCACCAAATTGAAACTACCCTCACTTATTTCTCTAACTAATTCTACTTTTCTCTCTTTCTCTGTCTTTCATTTTTAAATCCTCGACTAATTCACTATGTTCTATCTTGAGAACTCTGGCTTTCCCGTCTTTATCTTAGAAAATAGATCCATTTTGGGGATTTGATTGTTGCATTTTAGGTGGAGGATTCCCTGATATTATTCACATTCTGATTTCTCTCAAATTTGAAGTTTATGTCTCCAGCTCTTTAGTGAACAATTTTGATGTTGCATTGATACCTCAAACTCATCACA
>NW_006185312.1:0-486 GCF_000334495.1 Tupaia belangeri chinensis | reverse complement strand
AAGAGGGAATTGGATATGGATTCAGTGGCTCCCAAACTGTATTACCTAGGCTAGACTTTTTGAGAGCTGAGGGGAGTCAGGTAAAGCTTTGGGGAGGGGGGATAGATAGCTAAGCAGGGAACTGGAGTGTGAGCTGGGGTCACCAAGTGAAGACTGTGCCAAGCAGAGATGGGAAGGAAGCCCTGGTGCATGTTGGGAAGGATCCTGGAAGCATCTGAAAGATTTGAATTTGTGGGGTGGTAGATGAGTTGCCCCCCTGGAATGGTAAGTCAGGCTACAGGATGGCAAAGGGGCTGGAGATGTAGAGACCCATTAGGAAGACATGGCTTGTTCCAAGAGCGAGGTGATGGAGCCTGGGCCAGAGTGTCAGCACTGGGGGCTAAGCAACATCAGAGAGTCAAGAGCTGTGCTGGAGGTGGACACTGCCTAACCTTGACTGGATATGGGGCAAGGGGACAAGGAAGAGAGACTTTTTTAAAGTTTTTT
>NW_006185311.1:0-486 GCF_000334495.1 Tupaia belangeri chinensis | reverse complement strand
GTCTCTCCATCTCTCTCCGTCTCTCTAACAAGCACATGCACTCTCTAGCAGAAATCTCTTTCTCAAAAAAAGAAAAACAAATATGGGTTAAATTTGTTGTTTTTCTAGTTCTTTCACGTGTAAAGTAGATTGTCGTTTAAAATCTTTTTAGATCTTCTTATTTTCTTGTTCTTTTTCTCAGGCAGGGTCTCGCTGTCTAATCCCCATGTCTTAGCCTTTTAGCTGGGACAACAGGTGCTCACTGTCACATCTGGCTATTTTTTATTCAAGGTCATGTTTTGTTGCCCAGACCAGCCTTAGCATTGTGACCTTCTGCCCCAGGCACCTGGATCCCTGGGATTACAGGGTACAGAGCGCTTCTGACCTCTGGGTTAGATGTGAGAACCAAACCTGGGCTTCCCACATGTCCTCACTGTGCTGGGCCTTAGTAGTTTCTTCCTTTTTTTTAAAGAACATTTTATGTTTCTTTCTTTTAGCATAAAAAAA
>NW_006185310.1:0-486 GCF_000334495.1 Tupaia belangeri chinensis | reverse complement strand
CCATTACACTAACTGCTGGTCCCCCCAAAAGCACTTTTTAATAAAGATTTAAGGAAATGATTGAGGTGGTGGTACAGTGTTAATGTAATTTGACCTACATGGGAAAGGTCCTAGGTACAAGTGCAAGGACCTCCCTGTGCACATCAGGCATGAGTGCCCAAGATCCAACCAGCTGAGACTGGTGGTGGTCTGTGGCATGAAAGACCCTGTTATCTGTATCTCACCCTCTGTCTTGTGGAAGAAATATGTAAACTTTAAAAAGAGATTTTACATACACATGCACATATGTATAAAGCATATATAAAACACTTTGCACACATATATAAAGTATTTAGTACTGTGTCTATCCCATTTTAAATCATGAAGGACCCACCTACACTAGATTTGTGCTACTCTTTTCACTGACATGTTCTCCTGAGCACCCCATACCACACTAGGTCATCATTCTGGTTTTATTCTGTTCCTCTATTATGCCATTCTTTGTTA
>NW_006185309.1:0-486 GCF_000334495.1 Tupaia belangeri chinensis | reverse complement strand
TTAGATACACGCATGTCTACACAGCGAGAGCTCGCGACCCACTCCCCCTGCAGCTGCAAACCTACCCGCCGACAGCCGCTTCTTGGCCGTTTTTCGTTTCGTGACCTGCCAGGCCCTGAATCCCCCGTATGGCATAGCAACAGTGTCAAAAAAGCATTATTCAAGAATAATGGTGTCATTCTATTTGGGCTTGTCTGTGTGCCCAGGAATTGCAAGTGGTTATAGGGTAGGCGAATCAACTCTCTTAGAGTGCCGAGATTCATAAAAAACAGATTCACAGGAGAAAAATACGCAGATTTACTGCTTTATGTGACATGGGAGCTGTCTTAAAGAAGTCTAAGATAAAAAGAAGTGGAAGAAACCTAAATGCTTTTATTCTAGGCTGAACAAAGGCAGATGTGAAACTACCAAATACTTGGAATATGTATTTTACTATACTACATATTAAATACTTTGAACCTTTATTATATTTAATATTTTAATGTA
>NW_006185308.1:0-486 GCF_000334495.1 Tupaia belangeri chinensis | reverse complement strand
TTTTTTTTTTCTTGTTCTAATTAACAAATATATTTTAGTAATAAAATCAGAATCTCCAAGTAACAAAAGATACAGATATGTGACAGTCCAACAATTAAGAAAAAAGCAAGTTTCCTTGATGGGTCACCCTGGCCCTAGATTTACTTCTAAGTTTTATATTCAATGAGATGTTAAAATATCTTGCCATGCAGAAAGGGAGTTTAAATGTGAAAAAAACCTATATTTTTGGTCATCTTGAAGCCACCAGGATGAATGTGATCCAAAGTAATACATGTGTGATCTCACTATCATTTAGGGAAGCAGGGCTCAATATTTCTTGTGTCTAAAATCGTCAATGAAGTAATGGCATATCTCCGTAAATTGAATTCTTCCAACATTCTACACTAAGAGTCATTAAATCACAATTTTAAAATGATCTTCCAACTATCTAAATGTCATCAATAGTGCACCAATTTGCAACCAGCCGGTGGTGTGGTGGTTAAGGTA
>NW_006185307.1:0-486 GCF_000334495.1 Tupaia belangeri chinensis | reverse complement strand
GAGCATCAACATCCCTCCCTACCGCTCCGACATACGTGTTTTTAGGGGGTGACAGGAAGAAAGGAGCAGGGAAGCCCCTGCATTTACACACAGCTGACTGACTGTGGGGAACACTTAGAAATTGGTCACAGGTATTTTGCTCGAGTGTGGTCAACCTTCACCTAAGTCAGGTTTTTCGGCCTCTAAGCAACGCGTTCCATGGTTTCAGACAAAGCTGCCTTACTCCCTCGGGCCTCTGTGAGTGGATGTGACTCCCAGCAGCACGACACCCTCACCCGGCCTCCCAGGGGCAGGAGGGGAGGTGTGCTGGGCCTGCCGCGCTCGACCTCAGCCCTGCACAGAGCCGCAGTGAGCTCTCCACTCCTATGCTCTGGCATCAGATTAAATTAACCGGTTGGATACTGACAGGCCACAAATCAATAGTAGACCAAAACCCTTAAAATATTCATGTGCTCGTTCGCCCCTGGGACCGCGTTCGTGAGTAGA
>NW_006185306.1:0-486 GCF_000334495.1 Tupaia belangeri chinensis | reverse complement strand
AGGAGAAAATTACTACCATTCCTACAGTCTGTTTCTTTATCTGTGGAATGGGATGAGGTTACTAACTTCCTATTATTGTTGTGAAGACTCAACTACATTATATCTTATAAAGTTTCAGCTACTTTACAGTTCTCATCCTACCATGCCCTAAAATCTGTCTATTTCTGCCTTTGATTTCCCCCCCTCTTGTTTCTGTCCATGATTTCACTTAAAGTAAACCAAGAAACCACAGAAATAAATTATTTGGAATTTTTTTTTTGTGTCCTTTTCACTTTTGCTAATGGGTAATGCCAAAATTCCTGCTTTGGAATCTTGACACTGCTCATACACAGTGCTCTCTTCTTCCTCAGCCCAACCCCCTCTTTTTTGATTGGTCTCTGCAGGGAGGAAAGATAGCTGACTTGAGCATATTGAAGTCTTTTAACTCCTAGTCATCTCATTTATAATCTCCCACGCCCGTGACCATCTCTTAGTGGCTGGGCCCCG
>NW_006185305.1:0-486 GCF_000334495.1 Tupaia belangeri chinensis | reverse complement strand
AAAAAATTACTTTTCTGTAAAAAAATGTTACTTCTTTGTGTTCATCATAATTCTAATGAATGAAAAGTGAATATTTTCTCTTATGCCTGCTTTTGCTGGCTAGGCTGGAAGGTCTATCGAGGTAAAAACTCTACTTGGCATGGTGATTACTCTGTCCCTGATGCCTAGGGGAATGCCTGGAACATAGAGATGCCTCATAATAACTTGTTGAGTGAAAGAAGGAAAGACAGACAAATTTATAAAGAAATAGATTATTTTTAAATTCATTTGACCACATTTTTGATTTTTTAAATTTCACAAAGGTTGTGTATGCTCACCAGAGAAGCACAGAGAGAAAAAGAGGGAGAGGGAAAAGACACCCTCCCAATGGAGCACAGTGACACCTCATCCCTTCTCTATCACTTCTCTACCCTGTCTGGATGTGGGGCATGCATGTGTGCACACCCAGGTCATTTTTCAAACCACAGGATCTATGATTTAAACTGT
>NW_006185304.1:0-486 GCF_000334495.1 Tupaia belangeri chinensis | reverse complement strand
GGACTTGAACAATGGTCAGCCATGTGGGAGCGCAGGACCTTAACCACCACACCACCTGCTCATCTCCTGACCTTAGTAACTTTAAAGAGCATTGACCAGATATATTGTAGAATGTCTCGGCCAGTAATATTTTTAAAAAGAAAAACTGAATTGGAGTCTGGGGTGGGACAATTTTGTTTTGACAGGTAAAATTAAGGAGCGAGGCCTCAGGATTGTAAGGGACAGAAAACCAGCCAGAGAGGGAATTGTTTCCTGTAACTGAACAGTCCAGGGCACATGTGGGTTAGTCTGCCATTTGTATCCGCCCCACCCTGGCTCCCGGCGTGGCTCTTCTCTCTGCCCGGCTCATCATGCTCAGCTGTCACGGAGGCCTGCAGCAGCCCACGTGGCTGTCCTTCCAGGTGGGAGCAAGTGTGCACGCAGCAGGCTGGGCTGCTTGCCCGTTTCACATCCCGACTGAGCTCTCGTTTTCACTCTGACCCAGCC
>NW_006185303.1:0-486 GCF_000334495.1 Tupaia belangeri chinensis | reverse complement strand
GGGGTGCTTGGAGGGCCTCCATGACGAACCCCGACTCCCACGTGTGCTGGAAGACGTCGGTGTCTAAGTGCTCGCTCAGTACACCTCTGCAATGCTGTCTGACCACCCGTTGTTCACCAATGGTCGGAACTCTCCAGCAAGAGGAGGATGCAATGCAAAATATTTGCAGACAATTGGTCAGAAGCAAAAAATGAGAACTGGGACCATCCACACCTCAGCTACCTCCCAGAGCTGGCAGGTGGAAAGTCGACAAGCCAGGTTCTTGGAATCTCTCCCAATCACCCAGACTTACCTCTTCTCTGCTGACATCCATGTTCCACACTGCAATCCCACCGTCCGAGGAACAGGAGACGAGCTGCCTTGTGAGCTGAAGGTAACACAGCGACTGCACCCTGTCACTGCAAACAGCACACACAACAGTCACTGGTCTCCATGAGGGAAAAACACAGCAACCTGGATTTAGGCTCAAATCTCTCCCCTCTTTAG
>NW_006185302.1:0-486 GCF_000334495.1 Tupaia belangeri chinensis | reverse complement strand
ACTCTAGGCTAATCGATGCCATGGTACTATCATGGTGAGTTAGGAAACTGTTGTGACAGATACATAATGGTTTATTTGTGATGTTTTAAAATATACATTGTGAAAGAACTTGTGGTTAGAGTGTTTGCCACAAGCTGCTATCCTGAATGGAAAGTCTGTAGAACACTTATTTGCCAGGACCTAGCTGACCCCCTTGGGATGTATGAACTATTTCTTACAGAAGGAATTTGAAGTTCCTGAACCAAGTACGATGGGATTAGTTTCCCAAATTGCTAGAACTTTCTCAACTATTAATATGTCTAATAAGAAAGCAAGATGAATCTTCAAAGCTGTATAGACATTTTCCTTCTTCATGCTTATGCTTAACTCACTGCTTCCAACTAATTATTGTATTGCTCCACCAGAAATAATCAGGTCTTTCAGATCTTTCACAGGTTTTGTTTGTTTGTTTCTGCTTTTTAAAGGTTTTTGCCTTAGGGTGCATGT
>NW_006185301.1:0-486 GCF_000334495.1 Tupaia belangeri chinensis | reverse complement strand
CATAAGAGGGAAGGAAGGTGTCACAAAGGAGATGACGACTGAGCTGGCACTTGGAGGATAATTAAGAGCTCCCCAAGCAGAGACTAGAAGGACATCCCAGAACAATAGGTTCAAAGACCTGAAAGAACAAAAGAGAAGAGTCAGCTCCCAGGTAGTTCAGAGGAAAGAGGAGGGGAGGGGGGCAGGGATGGCAGGGAGGGGGCTGCTCTTTGCTAAAGTAGAGCCAGTGACTTCTTTCAGCACAAAGTGAGTGCAGGAAGGGACTGAACAGGCAGCAGCTGGGAAGCCCCGAAGAGCAGGGCAGCCACAAGTCAGCCATGAAGAGGAAAAACCTAGCCAGCAGTGCGGGGGCAGCGGCTTCTGAGCACAGTTCCCCCAGGCCCCCTTTTGTCTGACGTCGCAGTGGCGAGGTAGACAGTGTGCAGGAGTGCTTGTCTCCACCCATGCCTGCTGGGAAAGGAAGCTCGCTTATTTATTTATTTATTT
>NW_006185300.1:0-486 GCF_000334495.1 Tupaia belangeri chinensis | reverse complement strand
TGTTAATGGTAGCATGTTTACCAGAGAGAGACAGAGACAGAGGCATCCTCGCCTCCACTGTGTCTTGTTTTGCAGCAGTCCCCTTTCAACTCCTTGGGACCTCGTCCTCCACATTACACACCTGCGCTGCGTGTCCTCAGGCCAGCCCGGGGTCTGGACCCTGGGTTACCATGTGGCTTTCAGTACTGCAGTCTAGCAGGCTTGGGACTGTGCCTTCTAGGTTGGGCCTAATTGGATGCTTTTATGCCTTGATAATTCAAAGCATATGTTAATGCATATCCATTTGCGTTTACATTTTTGAAAGTATTGTGTTTTAACTGAATGGGAGGATTAACTTAAGGAAGTGGGAGTCTAAATACTGAATAAGAGGTTGAATGCCTGTCAGGAATTGCTGCTCAAAATCCCAAGACTCCTTTCTAGGTGTTTTGTCACAGGGTGAATGCATTTGCAGGAGGAAGACAGTGAGTGAGAAAGTGAGAAATCGCC
>NW_006185299.1:0-486 GCF_000334495.1 Tupaia belangeri chinensis | reverse complement strand
AAAAATTAAATAAACTGCTTTTCACTCAAGGACCATTCAGACCTAATGTCAATAATGTAATTAATGATGAATCAGTTAGTCAAAATGTAGAACTTATCTTTTATAGTATTATCACAAATGCCTAACAAAATATTTTATCACCAAAAGAATTACTTCATATGCACAATGTACCAATAATTAACTCTACTAACCATCTTTCTGAAAACTCTCTAATATTTTAAAAATAAAATTTATACACAAAATTAATTCTACAGAATTCAAACCATATCCCTTTAGAATTTTGGGGTCAGCATTATGGAATTTATTACTGTTGAGGGAGGGTGCTATAACTCACAGGGGTAGCTCAGCAAACAAGGAAGCAGGGGAGCTTCCTGGAAACCTACTCAGACCTGGAGAGCAGCTGGGCCGACAACCAAATGGGCCAGCTGCACTATGCTCTGCCTCAGAGCTCATGAAGCTGCCCTACTTTCTTTCATTCTTTTTTTT
>NW_006185298.1:0-486 GCF_000334495.1 Tupaia belangeri chinensis | reverse complement strand
GATGCCCTCTCCCCTCACATTTACTCTGCGAGCTGAGGTGGGTCCTACCCGCGGTGCTCCCTCCCACGACCAGCGGTGGGCACGGCTCAGTCCTCAGCTCGTGTGCACATGTGTAAATCAGACGCCACGGCCTCTCGCCCACTGCTCGGAACACTTTCTGCCCTTGGAGTCTGGCGCCACACTCTCCGGGCTTTTCTTGTCTTCTTGCCTGCTTCTTGGTCTTGGTAAGCTCTCTGTAAATATGCCCTCTTCCTTTCATTGGCTTCCCTTTTCTTCTTCACATTGTTGATTTTCAAAATGCTTTCCCAAGCCAGCATGCCCTTCCAAATCTCAATACCTAACTGCCTATTGAGCATTTCTATTTTCTGTTTCAAAAACACTTGAAACTCATCATGTTCCAAACTAAATTAATTAGTATCTAAGCCTCCGCACCTCCTGACCCTCCTTCTCCCTCTGAAGCGTTGACATCCCTGATTTATCACCAGC
>NW_006185297.1:0-486 GCF_000334495.1 Tupaia belangeri chinensis | reverse complement strand
CTCTGTCTTTCTGGCGAGCACACGCACTCTAAAGCAAAAACCTTTCCAAACAAACAAACAAACAAAAACCATCTTAAGAAAATGTTATAGCCTGAATGTTTGTTTGCCCACTTGGCCCATTCATTTGCTAAAAACTCAACTTCTGATGTGATGGTATTAGGAGGTGGGATCTTTGGCGGATGATTAGTGCCTTTAGTAAAGGAGACTTAGCAGAGCTCTCAGACCTCTACTGTTATGTGAAAACACAACAAGAAGATAGTCACCTATGAACCAGGCAGCCCTCACCAGACACTAATTCTTCTGGTACCTTGACCTTGGACTTTTCAGCTTCCATAACTATGAAAAATTTTTGTCATCTTTAAGTCATCTGGTCCATAGTGTTTTGTTACAACAGTCCAAATAGACCAAGACTGAAAGCAAGCAACCCAATTTAAAAATTGGTAAAATACTTTGACAGACATTTCAGTAAATCACTGTATAAGGATG
>NW_006185296.1:0-486 GCF_000334495.1 Tupaia belangeri chinensis | reverse complement strand
CTTAACAACCATGCCACCTGCTAGTCCCTGTACCCGGCTTTTAAGGTGGTGTGGGAATCCACCTGGGCCTCCGTGTGGGAGTGGCAGCGCCAAGCGGCAAGCACGATGGTGGCTGGGCCCTCTGTAGCTATGTTTAAAAGTAAAGTTGTCTACAGCTGTGAGAACGTGTCCAAGATACCATGACTAGTAAAAGCGCGTCACGCGTAGCCATGTGTGTGGGATAACACGGGAGACGTCACTCATTCAGTCAGCAGACGCCGGGCCCTGCTTTCTGCCCAGCACTGTTCCACATGGGAGGAATACGAGGTGGAGAAAGCAGACCAGGCCTCTGCACTCCACATCCACGCTCCTGTGACTACTCGAGAAAGTTCACAGCGGTCACAGTGTCACGGTGGGGCTGAGAGATGAAGAGGTCACAAAGGGGTTTTTCTTTTTATTATCTCAACTCTGAGTTTAAACTAGGAATGTATATTATTTATGTATTAA
>NW_006185295.1:0-486 GCF_000334495.1 Tupaia belangeri chinensis | reverse complement strand
GGAGCTGACAACCAACTCCCAGACGGAAAGTTCCAGCACGTTATAGACGTTGCATTGTTCACTTATCTATTGTTATCTCTAGCGCCAATTTGGCTAGTTCGGTGTTATTTTTTGTCCTCATGATTTTCCCAAAATTGTTCCTTGCACCTTTTCCTTTCACCTGACATTCATGAGCCTGTCTGTGCTTTCGTGGAGACCTTGAGTCGGTTGACTCGGACTTAGATACGTTGATAGATGAAGGGAAGCTACGACATACTGTCAGAGCTATACTCTTCAACAAGACGATCGAAACACCTGTGAGTAGCCGTGATGGTAAACAGTAACATCAGCAGTTTTCCCAATACCGTGTCCTGTGAGTAAGCCTTCCCATCCCTTAAGATTTATTGCCTAGGACCCTGCACCCGGTTGGGATTCTTGTGCTCATTGTCTAAAACAAGTGACTTAAGTTTCCTTTACTAAGCAAACAGGCTTATTTATGACCTTATT
>NW_006185294.1:0-486 GCF_000334495.1 Tupaia belangeri chinensis | reverse complement strand
TTTTTTTCCATAATTTGAAACCTTCATAGATGAAAATTAAGGAATCCATTATCACTGGTTCAAAGAAAGAAAAAAATCTTTGTTGAAAATCTTATTCTGAACATTCAGATGCTTAGTAGGTTAGATTGCATCATCCAAGAGTCTTCTGCAATCTTTAGGTTTTATGATAAAAAGTGAATAAATTCTATACCAGAGACAGGTAGACACTCACTCTGATCTTAAGCAATTGTTTGCTGTATACATTAATATGATCTTCCCATAAGTAAAACAGTTCCACGATTATGAAGATGGGTAGGAAATTATCTATTTGTGATGCAAAGGAAGCCTACTTAATTTTATTTCAGGGAAACTATGCTCCAAATCATACAAGCAGAATTCAAAGAAAAATGAATTATTTATTTACATGGCATAAGTAGAAAGCATGCCTCCTTTTGGTACTGTCATTTTAAAGCATTATTCTTTGTCTCAAAAATAAAATACTTTCTG
>NW_006185293.1:0-486 GCF_000334495.1 Tupaia belangeri chinensis | reverse complement strand
AAGGAGGGAGGCTATGAGAAGTAATTACTGGGCTCTGGTTTGGTTCAAGTGTGAGGCTGCATTTTAAAATGACCTCAGTGTTTAAAATGATGAATGCACTCATTTTTACCCATTCCTAGCCTTCCAACATTTGTGAAGAGAAACAGCAATAATAACATTAAAAATCTGATAAGAATGGCTTAACCTACTTTTTCAAATTATGTGAATACTTTTAATAGATAACACACACACACACATACACATACCCTAAACATTACCTGTAAAATCAGAAGGAAAAGGAAATAGGCATTTGCCACTCTTTGGAACTGTTCAAATAAATTAATAGGCAGGAAAGTGAGAACATTGTACTTGGATGTATGGATACGATTATCCTGAAAAAGAAATAGCATAATGTTAGTTTGGGACAAGGCATTGCTCATTATGAGAAATAGCTCTGAAACTTATAAACCTGAGCAGGAGTTATGCCAGAACCAGATAAACAATCTA
>NW_006185292.1:0-486 GCF_000334495.1 Tupaia belangeri chinensis | reverse complement strand
AAGGGGAACTCTTTTACACTGCTGGTGGGTAGTGTATAAAAACAATTCTACATTATGATCAAGTGAGATTTATTTTAATATGAAGGCTGATTCAACATTCAAAAAATCAATATAATCCACCACATTAACGGGCTAAAGAAGAAAAATCACATGATAATATTAAATAGAAAAAGCATTTGACAAAATCCACCACTCATTCATGATAAATGATAAGAAAATTCATGATAAGAAAATTTTAAAAAAGGAAAAAAAGAAAATTCGCAGCAAATTAAGAATAGAGGGAAACTTCTTCAACTTGATAAAAGACATCTATGTTAAAACTGGCAGTTAATATACTTAAAGTGAGACACTGAGGGTTTTCTGCTAAGATCCAGGCAAGGATATTGCCTCTTGCCACTGCTCTTTAGCATTGTACTGGAAGTCCTATATGAGGCAATGGAGCTCTAAAAGGAAATAAAGTCAAGCAGATTAGAAAGGAAAAAAAAA
>NW_006185291.1:0-486 GCF_000334495.1 Tupaia belangeri chinensis | reverse complement strand
AAAAAAAAAAGAAAAGAAAAAAGAGAGAGAGCGAGCGGGAGAATGGCCCAAGATGAGGGTAATATTCGCAATCAAAGTAAGATATTAGACAAGTTCAAAAGATTTGTATGGCAGATTCACATCAAAGCCATTGCAAGATGTAATAAAATCAGTTCCCCTTTGCTAGCTGACTACTTGCAGTATCTTTCCATGTTAATGATTAGACAAGACTAGAATCCAAAGTTTCTGTTAGACTGAGAGGCCTAACTGGAGTCAGAATGAAGGGTGCCTTGTGTAGATGTGGGAGGGAAACGAGGTCCAGAGTCCGTACAGGCTCTGGGGATATCTGATCGGCAGCACTCGTGCCCTCTTTCCTGGACTGCGGTAACACTTCTCTTACCCCAGAGCGACAAACGTTAGCCAGTGACTTGGTCAGGCACAGACCCATGCTGGAGGTGCAAAGCCCTCTTCAAGATAAGGACTGTGAGGGTCAGGTGTGAATAAAAT
>NW_006185290.1:0-486 GCF_000334495.1 Tupaia belangeri chinensis | reverse complement strand
TCCAGGTCTAGACAGCTCTGTTGAGAGGTATATTGCTGGGTGTGTGAAAAGTTTCTCATTTCAAAATCTTGGCTCCCTGGGAGAGAAGGTGAATGGCATGAAGTGGACACAACAGACTCAACTCATGGAGAATGCAGACATGAGCTCAGGGTGATTCTGTGTGAGGGAAAAGTAGGCACTTCCTGGAGCAGAGTAAAGTCTGAGAAGGTTACGGTTGGGAGTCAATCAACAAATGGGAATAGAGGAAGGGCACATGAGTGAGGGATGCTGGGATTGGCTCCTGCACAATAATTGACAGCATCTGGTCCCACCCTAAGGCGGGATAGGACAGGAGAACAGAGCTGGGCCCTTGATGTCCACAGGGCAGAGGGTCCCTACCTTTCTTGGCTTATAGCACCCTTAGCCCCTCAGTAAGTTTTTCAAGGAGTACCTAATACAAACAAAATACCTACAAATTCTGCTTATTAAGTAGTTGGGATAAAAAAA
>NW_006185289.1:0-486 GCF_000334495.1 Tupaia belangeri chinensis | reverse complement strand
GGCCTTAAGTGTTTGCGGGATGCTTTCGTACCTTTGCACACGCTGCTCCTTCTGCTTGGGAGCCCCCCTCATCACATTCCCCAAAGAGCATCTTGTTCTGCCTAGAGCCATTCAGGTAGCACATCCTCTGTGAAGTCTGCTCTTAGGCTTATGGTGTAGTCTCCTTTGTATTCTGTAGGATTATGTTCACCGCTTAAGGAGAATGTTTATTTCATCATATTGTCTCTTCCTAACAGGAGGAGATTACCTACAAATCATCTTTGTGTCTTTCCAATGGCTTCTGTTTCTACTACAGAGTAGATATTAAAACAGCATATCTTTTCATTTTTCTTCTTTTGGTGTGTGTGTAGTGTATTTTAGACAGGACCTCACGGTGTCTTGATCCTCTTGCCTCAGCCTTCTGAATAGCTCAGACTACAGGTGTGCATCATTGCATCTAACTTTTTAGGCTGAGATGGGAATCAAACCTGGGTCTTCCATGTGGCC
>NW_006185288.1:0-486 GCF_000334495.1 Tupaia belangeri chinensis | reverse complement strand
TACAGATAAAATATCAGTAATTTTAATATTTACAACTTTATAAATTATTTTATATTCAACATTTTATCAAATAGTCAATAAATTATTGTTATATTGAACAGGTAAAAGATACTATCCCCCCAAATAAAGATTTCATTAGATATGGAGCCCTAAATTTCTTATTGTAAGCACTGTATTGGCTTTATTATAGTAACTGCTTTTTGAAACTTATTTTTAGTTTGCTTTTCAATTGTACCACTCTCCTCAGACAGTGAGAATCACCTGAGGGAAGTTATCTAAGAATGAGGAAAAAGCTCGCAAAGAAAGGTGATAAAGACAAGGGGATGGTGGTTTCTGAAAGCAATTGGGGCACATAATACACGCTTGTCTTCCAAGTTGTGATCAGGCAATCATCAATTTTCATCTCTGTCCATGTATTGAGCTCTAGATTTTCCTTTACTAGCTACAGATGTCTGACCATCTTAGAAACTCAATATCATCATTTTC
>NW_006185287.1:0-486 GCF_000334495.1 Tupaia belangeri chinensis | reverse complement strand
ACCATGCCATCTGCTGGCCCTTGAGAGCCTGTTTTCATTTCCATCATTCATCCACAGTCTGGTTTCTTTCAAGCATGGTCTTATTTGAACCCCTATAATAGGGCTCTTCTCATACTTTTGGGCTCCTCCCTTGGGGAGGTATAACCTGTCTTCTCCTGTTTCTTAGATCAGCAGAAGCAAAAGATAATGGCAGGTTTTCCTCTGTTCAAGAGAATGAACCAGGGATCAGGGCAGAGGGGCAGGCAGCGGGTGAGAGGTGGAGGTCAACATACTCGCCCATGTAGCCCTTGGAGGTGGAGTGGAAGGAGGCGAGCTCGACGTTGTTGGAATACTCGGGCCCCATTTCATAAAGCACCTTCTTGAAGGAGTGGAACCTGCAGTCGGGAGAGTACACATTGTCCTGGTACACCTGCAGGGGAGAACATGACGAGGACAGTCATTGGAAGTCCCTCTGAGAGGACTGAGCCCACATAGGCTGCTAAGTGT
>NW_006185286.1:0-486 GCF_000334495.1 Tupaia belangeri chinensis | reverse complement strand
GGTGTCAATTTCATACCCTATTATAGTCCAAATGTCTTCTCTCTATTTTTCATCTTAACATAATCTTAATAAGAAGTACTTTCATTACATCAGTGCATACTCTGAAACAAAAGGATAAGGGAAAAGTATAGCGTTTCTTATAGAAAGAGGTAAAATACCCATGTAAGATATTCTACTTTAGTCAATTTACCAAGTGATTTGAAAAGCTGATAGTACCAAAAGAAACCCAGAGAAACAGAAAATTCTCCAGTGGTTTTTATTTCAGTGAGTCTAGCTTATGTCCACAGGACCCAGCACACGCAGAGATTCCTTCAGCTTTGGAGCATATTCAAATGTCCTTCAGCATATAAGCAATCTTGTTTGAAAACAGTTCCCAACTTACCACGAAGCTTAAAAAAAGGTTGAATCCATGACCATAAAAACATTAACCACATTTCTTTGTGTCATTTTTTATTAATATTATTCATACATTAAATCACTATACAT
>NW_006185285.1:0-486 GCF_000334495.1 Tupaia belangeri chinensis | reverse complement strand
CATCAAAAACTTCATGGAAAATGCATTTTATGTAAAAATATGCATAGATTACACTTTTGTTAATCAGAACCAACTTATACTTTACCTTCATTTTTTCCACAGATTTTTCAAAGTACCCTCATACTTTCTCAGCCTCCCTTGCAGTTAGATGTAAGCATGACAGTAAGTTTCAGAAAATGGAATATAAGTCAATATGATGTATAATCGTTCAGGTCAGCTCTTTTAAACATGAAGTCAATTGCTCCGGATTGCTTCTTCCTTCTTGCGAAACAGCAACAACTTCAACATACTTGGACCCTGAGATGAAAGCTGCTTAATGAAGAAGGCAGACCTAACAGGTCAGGAAGCAAAGCTACTCACCAACCCAACCATGGGCTACCACATAAGAGAGAAATATACTTCTGCCTTATGTAAGTCAGCTCACTCGTAATCTCTTTGTTAGAGCAGCTTAACATGTAGTTTATCAAAAGTTGATGAGTAAATATT
>NW_006185284.1:0-486 GCF_000334495.1 Tupaia belangeri chinensis | reverse complement strand
ATTTTTCCCTTTTGAGAATAACCATTCCAATGAGTGCAAATTCTTACCACATTGTAGTTTTTATATGCATTTCCCCCAAAATTAGTGGTGTCTTTGGCATCTTTTTGATGTAATACTGAATTATAAGGTTATATATTTCATTTAATCCTTGTCATTGTTCAACCAAATCTTTGTTCCACAGTCACTTTACCAAGATATTCAATCAATGTTATTTTCGTTTTAATATCTCTTCTTATTTAAGTTCTGTATCCGTAACTTTTTTCAATGTTAGTTATTATGTGGGTAAACCTTAAACATTATATGCCTAAAAGTATTTTTATCATGGACTTTTATGTGACCAACATTTGGACTGTATGCAAAACACTGCTTAAATTCTTTTCTTTCAATGGTTTTAAAATACTGATTTTTTTCCCATTCACTTTTGCTATTAAAAATATTTTATATTGGGGCCAGCAGGTGACATAGTGATGAAAGTGCTGGACTCCC
>NW_006185283.1:0-486 GCF_000334495.1 Tupaia belangeri chinensis | reverse complement strand
GAGTGCCTAGAAATGGGCCCTGTCCCTAAGGGGCCCACACATTGTCATGTTGTCCTACAGGACCTACAATTTTATAGGGCCCACCAGTGTGGAAGGTTGGTCCTCTGGGTGGGTATTAGTTTTCCTGGATTATTTGGCATTTGCTGATTTTCTGGGCATATTTGCAGTTGGGGCAGTGTAGATTTAACGGCGTTATTCTGTAGGACAAACTGGCAATCTGGTTCATCTCTGTGTATTTAGAGGGCAGAAAAGCACATAAAACCACAGTGATTCTCCTTCTAAAGTTATCAATCCGTATCTTTATTCGATATTTAAAGGTCAACACCCCATGTCTCTGACGCTGAGGGTCTGGCTGTATCATGTCATAATTTTCTGGTTGTATCATGTTTCTTCTAACTCAAACTCATCCCATTTTGACTCTTCAGAGTTAATGGGGGGAGAGAGTTAGTGGGGGAGAGAGTAGGTGGGGGAGAGAGTTAGTGGGGG
>NW_006185282.1:0-486 GCF_000334495.1 Tupaia belangeri chinensis | reverse complement strand
TCACGTGCAGTTGGGGAGCAAGTGTTTCTTGGCCTTTAGGGTGGGGATTAGGCACACCCGAAGTGCCCAAGGTCATGGACACTTGTGTTTCTCAGAATCTACTAGGTACTTGGTGTCACTAAGCAGGTACTTGGTGTCACTAAGCAGGCACTTGGTGCCACTCATCGGGAACCGGGTTAGAACTCAGAGCCCATCCCACAGGGCTGTGTGCCATGGCTCTGCATACACGGGCACTGTCCTGTCTTGGTCCTCTGTCTGCTCACAGGAATTCCCGAGATGGAGTGAGCTGTACACAACAGACGTGAACTGACTCATGATTCTGGTGTTTGTGAAGTCCTAGGGAGTGGGCGGCATCACAGCATGGCCAGGTGAGGAGAGGGTGGAGCGTGCGAGCAGAGAAGGTAACTGTGCTCTTCTTCCCACACCCTGAGCTCACCAGGGGGACCTGATTCCTGGAGCGCCACAAACACGGGGTCTAAGACACAG
>NW_006185281.1:0-485 GCF_000334495.1 Tupaia belangeri chinensis | reverse complement strand
AATAATGAAATGTTCTAAATTAGATAGTGGTGACTATACTTAACTCTGTGAATGTAATAGAAACCATTTAGTCATAACTAAATGGATACATTTTGCAATATGTGAATTTTATATCTCAGTAAAGCTAGTAAAATGCAGACCCATGATTCAGTAAGTGAAGTTTGTCTTAGCCATCTATGTTTGTCCATCTCCCTAAAAAAAAATATTATTAGGGCAATTATTTATTTATGACCAAAGAGCTTGTTCATTCACGAGAAAGAGAGACAGAAAGGGAAGGAGAGGGAGGAAGCACACCCCTGATGGGGTCACACCACAATCCTTTCTCCATTTCTCTACCCTCTCAGGATCTGAGGCATGCACCTACTCACACCCAGTAAGCTTTTCAGGCTGTCAGAGCTGAGATTTGAACAGAGGGTGGCCATATGGGATCCTGCTTCCTTAACTATTAGGTCACATGGCTGGCCTGGAGAGTTTTTTTTTTTTTT
>NW_006185280.1:0-485 GCF_000334495.1 Tupaia belangeri chinensis | reverse complement strand
AAAAAAAAATCCTAAGAGAGGTTAGGGTGGGGATCTGAAGACAGAACCAGAGAGATGGAAATGTCAGGGGCTCAACACTGTGGGAAGAAGGAACCACCAAAGCAGTCTCCAGAAACCAGAAAGAGAAAAGAAATGGATACCCGCCCCCCCACTAAGGTTGAAATGTGTCCTCCAAGACTTTGTATGTTGAGATTTGATTTTTATCATGCTGGCATTAAGAGGAAACTTAATCTAGCTATGGGATTGAGAGATGGAGTCTTTGAGGGATGATAAGTATAGTGCCCCTGTGATTGACTCCTGCTAGCTTTATAAGGAGAGGGAGACCAGAGCAGAGATAGGAACACAGACATAAGCTGACTCTTGCTCTGTCTTTCCATGTGATGCTCTGCACTCCCTCAGGACTCTGCAAAGAGTCCCCACCAGCCAGAAGACCTCCCCAGTATGGCTACTTGACACTGGACCTCCAAAACCATGAACTAAATAAA
>NW_006185279.1:0-485 GCF_000334495.1 Tupaia belangeri chinensis | reverse complement strand
GGAGAAGGACTTGTGTGAGCAGCCATGCTAGGGAGGGGTTTCTCATTTCCCTCTCTGGTGAGTGCACACATCCGACAGCAAAACTCAAATAATAAAAAATGAAGAAAAGAACCAAAATGAATGAAGCAGCACTTATTTATATCACCAAAATCTATTTTTTGTCATGATAGAAAAGTGGTTAAACTTCTTGTTATTCTAGTAAAAATGTAAGAGCAAGAGAGAGAGAGAAAAAATTAAGAGAATGGACACATGGGCATGGAAAGGGAGAACGAAAGTCAGGCCTGCCATTCTACGGTAACGCATTCCACACTGAAGAAATCCATGATTATCTTATGAAAATTTCAAATGCCCACCCCAACAAGCTACAGAAACAGAACACTTGCACAGAATAATTAACACAGAAACATAGGTCATTCCTGTTTAGCTACATGACTCTTTCAAAAGCTGAATAAGGGGGCTTGCAACCTGAATAGCTTTGGCTTTGG
>NW_006185278.1:0-485 GCF_000334495.1 Tupaia belangeri chinensis | reverse complement strand
CAGATGCAACAAGTGCAAGTGCATTCAGATTGGATGTGGGTTGGGATAAACTGGCTACCGAGGAAGTCTAGGGATTAAAGAACATTTGATTATAGAGCAGATGGTGAATGAGATGAAAGTTGATTGGAAAAAATCAGGTTACAGGATGCCGTGGACAGAATCCTCTCCATATGTCCATAGAAAGGGTATACGCTGGAGCATCACCAGTAGATCCCTGGATCAGTGAGAACATGGCGTTGCTATTGTCGTATGTCTGTTTGTCTGATTTCCTTTTGCAATTTTGCCAGAGGGCCCGTGTGCTTAACAGAGAGAGAGAGAACAAGACCAAGAAAGCATTACCCATGAGAGACGGTCACATCGTAGTCCCATCTCCTCTATTTCCCCTCTCCTTTCAGGACTTGCCACACACATACACCTGTGCCCAGCACAGTTCTCAAACCACCAGGTCTGGACCGAACTGCATGGTTGGCCATGTAGGATCCAGC
>NW_006185277.1:0-485 GCF_000334495.1 Tupaia belangeri chinensis | reverse complement strand
AGCCTCCGGGGTGCTGGGTGCCCTGGCAGCCTCTTCTGGGGGCGAGGAGAGCAACCTTGGCTTGCTGGACGTGGGCACAGGGAGAGAAGGCCTTGGAGGGGTTCACAGGAGGGCAGCTGTGATGTTGCCCTGCCCTTGGCCTCTCTATCTCAGAGCTGGGGACTTAGAGATGGCCTGTCATCGTGCAGATGAGGACAGTGAGGTCTAGAGACGAGGAGGACTTGCCTGGGATCCCCAGGGTAGACGGGACAGAGCGAGGACTTGCACCACACCTTCGATTACAGCCAAAGTCCTCTCTCCGCTCCCAGACCACTGGCTGTTGTGTCTGCCCTTTGGAAGGGCCATCTGTCTGGGTGCCATACCCCACAATGGGGGTTGAGGGGCTCAGGGCCAGAGAACTTACAAGCAGTCCATGTCAGCATAGCTGGTGGCCCCTGACTGCTTAGCCAGACGCCAGGGAGGATAACCAGTCTGTGCCTTCTTCC
>NW_006185276.1:0-485 GCF_000334495.1 Tupaia belangeri chinensis | reverse complement strand
CCCTACTGAATCCTTTTATTTATAGCCTGAGAAACAAAGAGGTTACAAGTTCCTTAAGAAGAAAATGGTAGAAAAAATACTTGTCAGATAACTTTAACTTCTACTGGGAAAAACCAAAAGCAAAACCAACAAAACCTTAAGTCCTACAGATGAGTCGCAATTCTGTTTTATCAGAGTGCCGTGAGCTTTGTGTTGAAGGAACACTGCTTGGGAGTATATTTTCTCAGACATGGGTCTTGTGTAAGTGTAACGTTACTCATGACTAACTCATTTAGAAAAATGAAATACCCAACAACTGAATGCAGAAGATAATAGATATCAACATTGGATAAAGCAAAGGATTACATAGGGCTACAGAGCAGTCATAGGTTATTGCTACCAGGTGAACATTGTATGCTTAGAAATATTGTACTCCAATTTTAGCTAAACATTTTGCTTTTTAAATGTTTTATTTGCTAGGGCTCACATGTGCTCACCAGAGAAAG
>NW_006185275.1:0-485 GCF_000334495.1 Tupaia belangeri chinensis | reverse complement strand
TACATACCCGCTGGCTTTGAGGGTGTGAAAACCTGTAATATAGAGCCCTGGTCCCTACCACTGGTCCAGAACACGAGCAGCTCTGAGATGACCCATGGGTGAAAACCTAGCTCAGGCTTCCAGTCATGCTTAGAAGACTTTGGTGGCTTCCTGGATGCACTGTGAGTCTGACTGACGCTTGTGTGTGATCTGGCCTGCGACTTTGCTGTGGCTAAGTGGCAACATTGTCTACACACCTGCACCTGGTGCCCTGCAGCATGGCCCTGTGGGAACTCCCTCTCCATGTCTCGGAACTGTTTCCTGGGCCAGAAAGGCAGTGTGAAAATGCAATGATTTAAAGAGAGGAGCAGAGAGGCCTGCAGCTGACTCACACACAGCGATGGGGAAGCACGCATCCTCTCCGACCCTCAGCTCACTGCTTCTCTCCTCGCAGGGAGACCGCGGAGACAGTAGAATGTCTGCGACATCCTTAGGGTTTCACAAGG
>NW_006185274.1:0-485 GCF_000334495.1 Tupaia belangeri chinensis | reverse complement strand
TCATTTTGCAGGAAAGAAATTCAGGCACAGAATAAATGAGTCATGCCAATATTTAGGGAAGAACCGGAGAGAGCCTAGGTCCCTGGGCTTGTGTGAGATCCCAGTAGGAAGGAGGAAGGAGAAGGGGGTCAGGAGTGCTGAGAGTGGTCCTGAGCCAGCCCTATGTCCCCACAGAGTGGTACTTCATGGCCCTGGACTCCATCTTCTTCTGCATCTACGCAGTGGAAGCCGTGCTCAAGATCATCGCCCTAGGCCTCGGGTACTTTTATGATGCCTGGAACAATCTGGGTAGGTGGGGCTGAGGATGTGAGAGAGAGACAGAGAGAGAGGGAAAGACTGAACAGTTTTGGGGGCGGGACTGAGGATGAAAGAGAAGCAGGAACAGGTGTCTTAGCACGGAGAGAACTGTGGGTGTGGGCTAGGGCCTCACCAAATCTCAGATCTGGTGCTCGCGTTTTCACTTTCTCTCTCTCTGGTCAAATTAG
>NW_006185273.1:0-485 GCF_000334495.1 Tupaia belangeri chinensis | reverse complement strand
TAAATGAAAGTTAAAAAATAAAATAATTTTTAAAAAAAGATTAAAGTATAATTATGATGGTAAATGTTCAAATAATTCTAGATTAACTCAACATGTAATGTGGCACATTGTAGTTAATATGTTTTCATAGCTACAGTTCATTTTCAGTCCTTACATACCACCAAGTGACAGATCATTCCATTCTTGTCTGTCTGTTTTACAAATGAGGAGACAGGCTCAGAGAAGTAACTTACTTTCTGAGGTTACACACTTGGTGGAACCAGAACTGGAAACTAAGTCATTGACTCCAAATACTGTCCTTCTGTCCCTGTCGAGCCGTTCCCAGGCGAAGGAATATGCTCCCCAGGAGCACAGGGATGGAATTGAGCTAGCACACAGAGAAAGTATGCATAACCTGCTACTTGACTAACTTATGCTGCAGATCTTACCGAGCTCCCAAATTCATCTAGATTTTTTAAACAAGTGAGAAAAATGATGTGAAAAAA
>NW_006185272.1:0-485 GCF_000334495.1 Tupaia belangeri chinensis | reverse complement strand
ACTTCAGATGTGTGATTGATTAGTTACTGAAAAAAATAAAGAAGACTGGACTCAAAATGCAATCAGCCATGGAATCCAGTTGCATTAGCCACCAGGACATAGGGCCAGCCTTTGTGGCGGGAGTCTTGGGGACTAATTCCTCCACGTGTGGGATCTGATAGGCTCTCCCAGTAGACAGCGCCGGGACTGAAATGAATTAGAGGACACCTACTTTGTGTTGGCACAGAACTGACTCTTTGCTTAAGTGTGGAGAAACCCACACACACACTTGATCACAGATGTTCCGTGTGGATTATTGAGAGGATAGGAGAAACTGAGTTGAGTTTTATTCTCTTCTTACAGCAGCTGCAGTGGGAGACTGCTAGCAACGAGCAGGAAAACTCTCTAGGATAAGGGATAGTACCTCATCTACGCAGGCGCCTGGGTTACACAAGCACATGCATTTGTGAAAATGCACTGAATGGTATGTATGACTAGCATCTGTT
>NW_006185271.1:0-485 GCF_000334495.1 Tupaia belangeri chinensis | reverse complement strand
ATCGGGGTAGATACGTGTATTCGCGTGCACGTGTGTCCTATTTATGCTCATGGATGAGCAGACATGCGTATGTTTGTATGTGCACCCCCAGGGCCGGCGCAGGGCCGATTTGCAGGGCCCGGGCAGAGTGACAAGATTAAAGGGAGGTCAGTGCCCACCTCTCACCCAAGGCTACATCGTAAGCGGAGAGAAGGGCTGGGGCAGGGGAAGGGCCGCTCGCTGCATGCCTGGCTTCTCTGCCTGGGCTTTCTTGGGCAGGGTGCCGCTCGGTGTGGAAACACTCTGTCCCTGCTGTCCTGCTCCCCTTCTGGCTCTTGCTGGCTGGTGACAGGATGTGATGACTGACAGCCCTGAAAACTCCCTTTTTCTCTGACCTAGAGGAGAAGCGTAAGAGTGAGAGGCCAGGGACCAGTCCTGGGGCTCAGCAGTTAAAGGAGCTGGCGGGATACTCAGTAATTCTACTCCTGGGTATCTCCCCAAAGGAC
>NW_006185270.1:0-485 GCF_000334495.1 Tupaia belangeri chinensis | reverse complement strand
TTGCTACTAAAATATACCCCCCAATTGCCTTTTAATTGGAACAAATATTCTGACCACATAAAAGTAGGATAAAGAGACAACTCTTAGGTGAGGGGAGACCTCAGGAACTTTTGAGGCTTAATTCCTAAGGCAAAATATATGAGCTAATCGTCTATTTCACTGGGGTTCTAAAAATCTAAGGGGAAAGTTCATAAATATTAACTAGACTGAGAAACCTGTTCATTGTATTTTAAACAAACTCATCGCACATATCACACCCCTATACAAATATATGTAAGCTTTTAGTGATGATGCTGAACATACCAATGGGTTATGAAATATACACACACAGAATCAATTCCATTTGAAGAGTGTGCCTGTGTAGCAAAGGCATGGATAAAAAATAAAAGCAGAATCTAGTAGCAATTTTTTTTTTCAGTTTTAGTTTTACTATGCAGGATGTGTGCTCAGAGAAAGAGAGAGCGAGAGAGAAAGAAAGAAAGAAA
>NW_006185269.1:0-485 GCF_000334495.1 Tupaia belangeri chinensis | reverse complement strand
GGCGGGGCGCACAGCTGTGCAGGGACGAGGGTGGGGCACAGCTCTTGGGAAGAACGAGGCAGAGGTCCGGAGGCAGCAGTGTACAAGTTCAGAGCAGTGTGGAAGACGGTAGACCAGGAGATGTCAGGAGGGGAGACGAGAGACTGAAGGCCCAGACCCTCTCGGGAGGCCACAGTCACAGCTCAGACATTCAGGCTCAGCAAACACGTGCCGTTTGAGGTGACCTGAGTGTCTTCAAGGGCTCCCTGTGGCCGCTCTGTGGACGGCGACGCGCTGCACAGCACAGTGACGGCACAAGTGGGAGTCCACTGAGTAGACCAGGACGGGGTGGTCAGGTGAGGCGGCAGCAGTGAGCGTGGGCAGGTGTGGCTGGATTCCTGGCAGTTTTGTGGGCTGAGTAACATGTCTGCTCCAGGACTGGGAGTGGGATGTGAGAGGTTAAGAACTGAACAACTCAGAATGGAGCTGCCGGCCACCGAGGAGAG
>NW_006185268.1:0-485 GCF_000334495.1 Tupaia belangeri chinensis | reverse complement strand
AAAAATGGAGGGGAGGGACTGCAGTGTGACCACAGGCCACAGGGAATTGCTTTCTCCCTCTCTCTGTCCCTGTCTTTCTCTGGAGTGTGCATGTGCTTCCTAGCAATTAAAATAAATAAAACAAAAAACATATAAATAGAATTGTTTGAAGAACGTCCAGGATGTTCTCAGTGTCAGGTAAACAATCTCGACAGAGCAAATAGCAGAATGTCAGACCGAGAAGCAAAGAGGAAGAACCCAGAAAGAAGAGGATTAAATGACTGCGGTTTAGAATGAGGCAGTGTGAGCTGTGATCCTGGTTTTCCCAGTTACTGTGTGCCCTGGGGTGAGTTATTAACCTTTCTGTGTCTTAGTTTACCCATCTGTTATATGAAGGCAACAACCATAGCTAATTCATCACTGCTGTAAAGGTTACGTGGTACACAGACACGGTTAAATACATGGAAAGTATGTGCATTGTTCCAGGCTACAATGACTCAGGACTT
>NW_006185267.1:0-485 GCF_000334495.1 Tupaia belangeri chinensis | reverse complement strand
TGAGACATACATCTGTCTATATATGTGTGTGTATGTGTTTGTGTGCATGGATGATGCCACAGCCTTAAGGTGCTTCTACAGGAAAAGGCCACCTCTTTACATCATGTGCCTTCAGCACCATCTGGAAGCACAGCTCCACCTGGGTTTGTGGCAGGAGTAAGTTTCCAGAGCCCTGTCCACTAAGTCTTCCCTGCTCTCCACAGTGGCCCATAAGGCACATGCAAAAAATCCAAGGTCTAAGAAAGCTATTTGAGCACCACAGAAAAAAACGATTCTCACTGTGGAGATCAAGAAATATTTTTTTGGAAGATGAAGTTTTTAAACTGAGACTGATTGAAAAGAGTTGTGTACCACACCAAACACAGACTTCTAAACTGTTGTTTCTTCTTGCCGTTAGAAGAAAAGGGATATGTTGGCTGGCATCGTAGCCTAGTAGAAAAGTGAGCAAGATCCTACAATTCCAGCCCTGGTGGCTTGAAAAACAC
>NW_006185266.1:0-485 GCF_000334495.1 Tupaia belangeri chinensis | reverse complement strand
TTTTTTTTTTTCAGTTTCTCTTCTTTTAGATCACAGAGGCAGCTTCTGATTTCAGTCACTTTGTACACTGTTACTTGGAGCTGGAAAGTGTGTGGGAAAGGTCGGGAAAGGGGCAAGGGAGCACCGGGTTTCCAGCTTCACTCAGCAGTAGACTGCTTCGATAATCAGTGACCAGATCATGGTCCAATGCTAGAAAACAGAACACCGAGTGGCATGAGCAGAAAATGCACTGTTCTTCCAGGGGCAACTGGCTCCAGGGATGCTCGCCATCAGTCTCTGAAAACCCTCATTCCTGGTGGTGTCGTACGCGCTTCTCTGTCACGGGAATAACACCTCTGCTAGTCACAGTCAAGACGAATACTGAGGAGATGAAAAAAGTGGCCCAATTCTTGATCTGCACCTCCATGAAGCCTTGAAGGCATCTAGGTAACTTTCAGTGTAGAGCAAGGGAGCACCCCAAATTCCAAGTAAAGGATAAGTGGTTT
>NW_006185265.1:0-485 GCF_000334495.1 Tupaia belangeri chinensis | reverse complement strand
CTGTTGAGGACCTACTATCTGCCCTTCAGATGGTAAAAAGTACTAATTAAACATAACCCCGGCTTGTGGCCCTCACAACCTCGTAAGTGAAGACAATGTGTAAATAGCGGAGAGTGAGATGTGCGGGTCAGGTGCGTGTGGTGTCCGAATGGAGTGACGGTGTTTTCTCTTTCTTTGTCTAAGCACTAAGAACACCTTAAAGATGAAGATAGCATCTTAGTTTATTTTGGTTGCTAAGTCAAATTTAGAAGCTCTAATATAGAAAAAAATACATATGAATTGGAAAAACAGCCCGAGCAAGGCCAAGCGCGTGTGCCGGAGGTGGGTGTTCCACTTTCAGTAGGACGGCCAGGAGGGCGTGGGGCTGAGCATCGAGAAGTGGGCAGGAGGCGCATCTCAGAGGGCCTTAAAAGCTAGTCGGGAAAAAAATAACTAGATCATATTTTAGGCAATGAGGAATTTCAAAAATTCTTTTTTTTTTCTTT
>NW_006185264.1:0-485 GCF_000334495.1 Tupaia belangeri chinensis | reverse complement strand
GATTTTTGTTTGTTTGTTTTCTTTTCCCTGTATGAAAGTCTGGCTAAATAATGTAAGAAGATTATGGGAAATTCATAATTATTGGGGGCCCAGATTCCAGATTCCATTTTACCTTGTTTCTCCATCATCTTTAACACAAGAGAAGCACCCAAATGGCAAAATCCATGATGAAGATAGAAGAAATAATAAAAAAAGGAAATAACAGAGGATAAATATATGTTATCTCTTAATAAAGGTACCTGTAAATGACCACAAGGAAATTATACTTATATCCTATTGGTTAGAGTGTTCAGTAATGGAGACACAGCCAGGGACAAGAAAAGTAGAAAACCATGGACTCTGTTCTAGATGGTCCTATGACTGGCTAGACATTATTTAATATTTAAAGCTAGAACGTGGTAATGAATATTAGGAGACAATTAGCAGTCCTTGTAATATTTAATCAAAGAATACCTCTTTGCATCTTGTGAAAATTTATAAACCAT
>NW_006185263.1:0-485 GCF_000334495.1 Tupaia belangeri chinensis | reverse complement strand
CGCATGGCCTGTGCCCAGATCTGACCTTGCGCCCTGGCTCCAGCAGACGTCCTTCTCCCTGTTGATGGCACTCTTTGAATTGGCGAGGAACCCCGATGTGCAGCAGGCCCTGCGGGAGGAGAGCCTGGCAGCTGCAGCCAAGATCTCTGAGAGTCCTGGGAAGGCGACCACGGAGCTTCCCCTTCTGCGGGCAGCCCTCAAGGAGACCTTGAGGTAGGTGCTGGCTCAGCCCTGCCCAGCTGCCCTGGCCCTCTGCTCACTGGGGGCTTGCACGTGGAACAGGGGGGACAAGCAGGCTTGCCTGAACCCACTCCCCTGCACCTCCTCTTCCTGTCTCCGGTGGAGCGGGATCTTCTTCCCTGGCACCCTATGCAATGGCCAGGGTGCTACCTCTCAGGTAGTCCTGGGGCTGCTCAAGGTTGGGAGGTTTGAACTAGCTGAGCAGGCACCAGGGAGTTCTTCTTCAAGACCCGGGCTTCCCGCTG
>NW_006185262.1:0-485 GCF_000334495.1 Tupaia belangeri chinensis | reverse complement strand
AAGTTCTGCTCTTATCTGTAGTTGATTTGGATACAATAGTTTGGGCACAGGTAGAACAGAAAGTTTATTGAACAAATAGAGATGTCTATAGTGTGGGCTATTATGAGATGATGTTTTTCCTCACAAATTGATGTGGGTTTATCTTTTTTTTTCTTTCCCAATTTCTTCTCCTTCTTTAACATATTTTTTATTAAATTACATTTAGTTATATTTGCTTTCATTGTTTTGAAAATGAAATTCTAGAATTTTGACTTATAAATCATACCAATTTCTTTGAGTTTAATTAACTGGGATTTTGTGGTTCTGAACACAGTTCTAGATGGGCAATAAGATGTATTCATGTATAGTACTAAATAAACATCAAACACAGTGTATTATTTAATTCTACATGTATCTCTCATATGATTGACTTACTGTGGTATAAGATAAAATGTCACTTGAGAGTATTAAAATTACAGTTTGGAATTTGGTGTTTTTTTTTTTTT
>NW_006185261.1:0-485 GCF_000334495.1 Tupaia belangeri chinensis | reverse complement strand
CACACACACCCAGTATGTTTTTCAAGCCACTAAGATCAAGATTCGAACTGCACTTGGCCATGTAGGATCTGATTCCTTTAACCACCAGGCTAAGGAGCTGACCATTATGCTGATTATACTACTAATAATGTGCACCAACAATGTTTTCTCCACATCCTCACAAATACCTTTTATCTTATGACTTTTTATTGATAGCTACCTTAACAGGCTTGAGATACTATCTCACAGTGGTTTTAATTTCATCCCTGATGATTACTGATATTGAGTATCTTTTCATATAATTTATGGTCATGTGTATGTCTCCTTTGAAAAAAAATGTTCATTCAGGTCATTTGTCCATTATGTAATCAAGTTGTTGCCTTGCCTTTAAGTTGTAAAGTTCTTTGTATATTTTGGATGCTAACCTCTTATCAAATATATAATCTGCAAGTATTTTCTTCCATTCAGCATGTTGCTTTATCATTTTGTTGACTGTTTCCTTTGCT
>NW_006185260.1:0-485 GCF_000334495.1 Tupaia belangeri chinensis | reverse complement strand
CCCTCCACAAAATGCCTTCCTCCACCGAGCTCCTGGCCGGGAAGGCGAGGCAGACCCGTCTTCCTTCCTTAGTACCCGAGAGAGGCACGCAGGGACGGGTGACATCCTCTTATGTTCCTCGCAAATACGAAAGGACCAATGAGACCACTGGGTCAGCGTCCTGATTCCCCTGGGGCAATGACTGACCTCGTTCATCCAAGTAAACGGGGAGCACTGGGACTGGGTGGGCACACCCCTCCCCTGGGACGGAGGCGCACAGCGCAGGGAAGGCCCAGGAATTCAAACAAGGAGCCCGACACAGGACAGCCCTTCCCCTGCCACACACCCACCTCCATCTCCCGGGGTACACGGACGCCGCCCCAGCCCGGGGCCAAGGTCCTTCTCTGATAGCTGCCACCTGCACCTTTCGGGATGCTGTACGACTTTCCTCTGAGAAGTCCCCACGTCCCCACACAACTTCCCGTCCCAGGATGGGTCTCCAGTCA